>NW_018745375.1:0-26114 GCF_001683475.1 Chenopodium quinoa
CTCTCATTTGATTCAAATAGCTTTGTTTGAATGTGTTTGACTTTTATTTGATTCAATTAGCTTTGTAGAATGTATTTGACTTTCATTTTATTCAAATAGCTTTGTTTGAATGTGTTTGACTTTCAATTGATTCAATTAGCTTTGTAGAATGTGTTTGACTGTCATTTGATTCAAATAGCTTTGTTTGAATGTGTTTGAATTTCATTTAGATCAATTTGCTTTGTAAAATGCATTTCACTTTCATTTGATTTATATAGCTTTGTTTAAACGTATTTGACTGTCATTTGATTCAAATAGCTTTGTTTGAATGAGTTTGACTGTCATTTGATTCAATTAGCTTAGTAGAATGTATTTGACTTTCATATGATTCAAATACCTTTGTTTGAATGTGTTTGAATTTCATTTAATTCAATTTGCTTTGTAGAATGCATTTCACATTCATTTGATTTATATAGCTTTGTTTGAATGTGTTTGACTTTCATTTAATTAAAAGCTTTTTTTGAATGTGTTTGACTTTCATTTAAATTAAAAAGCTTTTTTTGAATGTGTTTGACTTTCATTTGATTTAAAAGACTTTGTTTGAATGTGTTTGACTTTCATTTGATTCAATTAGCTTTGTAGAATGTTTGACTTTCATTTGAATCAAATAACTTTGTTTGACTGTGTTTGACTTTCATTTGATTCAAGTTGCTTTGTAGAATGTATTTGACTTTCAATTAATTCAATTAGCTTTGTAGAATGTGTTTGACTGTCATTTGATTCAATTAGCTTTGTAGAATGTATTTGACATTCATTAAATTAAAATAGCTTTGTTTGAATGTGTTTGACTTTCATTTGATTCAATTAGCTTTGTTTGAATGTGTTTGACTTTCATTTGTTTCAATTAGCTTTGTAGAATGTATTTGACTTTCATTTGATTCAAATAGCTTTGTTTGAATGTGTTTGACTTTCAATTTGATTCAATTAGCTTTGTAGAATGTGTTTGACTGTCATTTGATTCAAATAGCTTTGTTTGAATGTGTTTGAATTTCATTTAGATCAATTTTCTTTGTAGAATGCATTTCACTTTCATTTGATTTATATAGCTTTGTTTGAATGTGTTTGACTTTCATTAAAATTAAAAAGCTTTTTTTGAATGTTTTGACTTTCATTTGATTTAAAAGGCTTTGTTTGAATGTGTTTGACTTTCATTTGATTTAATTAGCTTTGTAGAATGTATTTTACTGTTATTTGATTTAGATAGCTTTGTTTGAATTTATTTGACTCTCCTTTGATTCAAATAGCTTTGTTTGAATGTGTTTGACTTTCATTTGATTCAATTAGCTTTGTAGAATGAATTTGACTTTCATTTGATTCAAATAGCTTTATTTGAATGTGTTTA
Source organism: Chenopodium quinoa (assembly GCF_001683475.1). Classification (NCBI taxonomy): domain Eukaryota; kingdom Viridiplantae; phylum Streptophyta; class Magnoliopsida; order Caryophyllales; family Amaranthaceae; genus Chenopodium; species Chenopodium quinoa. The sequence continues at coordinate 1,382 of NW_018745375.1, forward strand.
ACTTTCATTTGATTCAATTAGCTTTGTAGAATTTATTTGACTTTTATTTGATTCAAAATCTTTGTTTGAATGTGTTTGACTTTCATTTGATTCAATTAGCTTTGTTTGAATGTGTTTGACTCTAATTTAATTCAATTAGCTTTGTAGAATGTATTAGACTTTTATTTGTTTTAATTAGCTTTGTTTTAATGTATTTGACTCTCATTTGATTCAAATAGCTTTGTTTGAATGTGTTTGACTTTCATTTGATTCAAATAGCTATGTTTGGATGTGTTTTACTTTCATTTGATTCAATTAGCTTTGTTGAATGTATTTGACTTTCATTTGATTAAAATAGCTTTGTTTGAATGTGCTTGACTTTCATTTGATTTAATTAGCTTTGTTTGAATGTGTTTGACTTTCATTTGATTCAATTAGCTTTGTTGAATGTATTTGACTCTCATTTGATTCAATTAGCTTTGTTTGAACGTGTTTGACTTTCATTTGATTCAATTAGCTTTGTAGAATGTATTTGACTCTCATTTGATTCAAATAGCTTTGTTTGAATGCGTTTAACTTTCATTTGATTCAATTAGCTTTGTAGAATACATTTCACTTTCATTTAATTGAAACAACTTTGTTTGAATGTGTTTGACTTTCATTTGACTCAAATAGCTTTATTTGATTGCGTTTGACTTTCATTTGATACAATTAGCTTTAGTAGAACGTATTTGACTTTCATTTGATTCAAATAGCTTTGTTTGAATGTGTTTGACTTTCATTTGATTCAATTTGCTTTGTTTGAATGTGTTTGACTTTCACTTGATTCAATTCGCTTTGTTGAATGTATTTGACTTTCAGTTAATTCAATTAGCTTTTTTGAATGTGTTTGACTTTCATTTGATTCAATTAGCTTTGTAGAATGTATTTGACTTTTATTTGATTGATTAGCTTTGTTTGAATGTATTTGACTCTCATTTGATTCAAATAGCTTTGTTTGAATGTGTTTCACTTTCATTTGATTCAATTAGCTTTGTAGAATGCATTTCACTTTCATTTTATTCAAATAGCTTTGTTTGAATGTGTTTGACTTTTATTTGATACAATTAGCTTTGTAGAACGTATTTGACTGTCATATGATTCAAATAGCTTATTTCAATGTGTTTGACTTTCATTTGATTCAATTAGCTTAGTAGAATGTATTTGACTTTCATTTGATTCAAATAGCTTTGTTTGAATGTGTTTGACTTTTATTTGATTCAATTAGCTTTGTCGAATGTATTTCACTTTCACTTGATTCGAAAGCTTCGTTTGAATGTGTTTCACTTTCATTAAATTCAATTAGCTTATTTTGAATGTGTTTGACTTTAATTCAATTCAATTAGCATTGTTGAATGTATTTGACTTCATTTGATTCAATTAGCTTTGTTTGAATGTGTTTGACTATTATATGATTCAATTAGCTTTGTAGAATGTATTTGACTTTTATTTGATTTAATTAGCTTTGTTTGAATGTGTTTGACTTTCATTTGATTCAATTAGCTTTGTAGAATGTATTTGACTTTCATTTGAATCAAATAACTTTGTTTGACTGTGTTTCACTTTCATTTGATTCAATTTGCTTTGTAGAATGTATTTGACTTTCATTTTCTTCAAATAGCTTTGTTTGAATGTGTTTGACTTTCATTTGTTTCAATTAGCTTTGTAGAATGTATTTGATATTCATTTAATTAAAATAGCTTTGTTTGAATGTGTTTGACTTTCATTTGATTCAATTAGCTTTGTTTGAATGTGTTTGACTTTCATTTGATTCAATTAGCTTTGTAGAATGTATTTGACTTTCATTTGATTCAAATAGCTTTGTTTGAATGTGTTTGACTTTCAATTGATTCAATTAGTTTTGTAGAATGTGTTTGACTGTCATTTGATTCAAATAGCTTTGTTTGAATGTGTTTGAATTTCATTTAGATCAATTTGCTTTGTAGAATGCATTTCACTTTCATTTGATTTATATAGCTTTGTTTGAATGTTTTGACTTTCATTTTAAATTAAAAAGCTTTTTTTGAATGTGTTTGACTTTCATTTGATTTAAAAGGCTTTGTTTGAATGTGTTTGACTTTCATTTGATTCAATTAGCTTTGTAGAATGTATTTTACTTTTATTTGATTTATTTAGCTTTGTTTGAATTTATTTGACTCTCATTTGATTCAAATAGCTTTGTTTGAATGTGTTTGACTTTTATTTGATTCAATTAGCTTTGTAGAATGTATTTGACTTTGATTTTAATCAAATAACTTTCTTTGACTGTGTTTGACTTTCATTTGATTCAATTTGCTTTGTAGAATGTATTTGACTTTCATTTTCTTCAAATTGCTTTGTTTGAATGTGTTTGACTTTCATTTGATTCAATTAGCTTTGTAGAATGTATTTGACATTCATTTAATTAAAATAGCTTTGTTTAAATGTGTTTGACTTTCATTTGATTCAATTAGCTTTGTTTGAATGTGTTTGACTTTCATTTGATTCAATTAGCTTTGTAGAATGTATTTGACTTTCATTTGATTCAAATAGCTTTGTTTGAATGTGTTTGAATTTCATTTAATTCAATTTGCTTTGTAGAATGCATTTCACATTCATTTGATTTATATAGCTTTGTTTGAATGTGTTTGACTTTCATTTAAATTAAAAAGCTTTTTTTGAATTTATTTGACTTTCTTTTGATTTAAAAGACTTTGTTTGAATGTGTTTGACTTTCATTTAATTAAAATAGCTTTGTTTGAATGTGTTTGACTTTCAATTGATTCTATTAGCTTTGTAGAATGTATTTGACTGTCATTTGATTCAAATTGCTTTGTTTGAATGTGTTTGACTTTCATTTAATTCAAATAGCTTTGTTTGAATGTGTTTTTCTTTCATTTGATTCAATTAGGTTTTGTAGAATGTATTTGACTTTCATTTGATTAAAATAGCTTTGTTTGACTGTGTTTCACTTTCATTTGATTCAATTAGCTTTGTTTGAATGTGTTTGACTTTCATTTGATTCAAATAGCTTTGTAGAATGTATTTGACTTTCATTTGATTCAAATAGCTTTGTTTGAATGTGGTTTGACTTTCAATTGATTTCAATTAGCTTTGTAGAATGTGTTTGACTGTAATTTGATTCAAATAGCTTTGTTTGAATGTGTTTGAATTTCATTTAGATCAATTTGCTTTGTAGAATGCATTTCACTTTCATTTGATTTATATAGCTTTGTTTGAATGTGTTTGACTTTCATTTAAATTAAAAAGCTTTTTTTTGAATGTGTTTGACTTTCATATGATTTAAAAGGCTTTGTTTGAATGTGTTTGACTTTCATTTGATTCAATTAGCTTTGTAGAATGTATTTGACTTTCATTTGATTCAAATAGCTTTATTTGAATGTGTTTAACTTTCATTTGATTCAATTAGCTTTGTAGAATGTATTTGACTTTCATTTGATTCAAAATCTTTGTTTGAATGTGTTTGACTTTCATTTGATTCAATTAGCTTTGGTTGAATGTGTTTGACTCTAATTTAATTCAATTAGCTTTGTTAGAATGTATTAGACTTTTATTTGATTTAATTAGCTTTGTTTTAATGAATTTGACTCTCATTTGATTCAAATAGCTTTGTTTGAATGTGTTTGGACTTTCATTTGATTCAAATAGCTTTGTTTGAATGTGTTTTACTTTCATTTGATTCAATTAGCTTTGTAGAATGTATTTGACTTTCATTTGATTAAAAATAGCTTTGTTTGAATGTGCTTGACTTTCATTTGATTCAATTAGCTTTGTTTGAATGTGTTTGACTTTTATTTGATTCAATTAGCTTTGTTGAATGTATTTGACTCTCATTTGATTCAATTAGCTTTGTTTGAATGTGTTTGACTTTCATTTGATTCAATTAGCTTAGTAGAATGTATTTGACTTTCATTTGATTCAAATAGCTTTATTTGAATGTGTTTAACTTTCATTTGATTCAATTAGCTTTGAAGAATGTATTTGACTTTCATTTGATTCAAAATCTTTGTTTGAATGTGTTTGACTTTCATTTGATTCAATTAGCTTTGTTTGAATGTGTTTGACTCTAATTTAATTCAATTAGCTTTGTAGAATGTATTAGACTTTTATTTTGATTTAATTAGCTTTGTTTTAATGTATTTGACTCTAATTTGATTCAAATAGCTTTGTTTGAATGTGTTTGACTTTCATTTGATTCAAATAGCTTTGTTTGAAAGTGTTTTTACTTTCATTTGATTCAATTAGCTTTGTAGAATGTATTTGACTTTCATTTGATTAAAATAGCTTTGTTTGAATGTGCTTGACTTTCATTTGATTCAATTACCTTTGTTTGAATGTGTTTGACTTTCATTTGATTCAATTAGCTTTGTTGAATGTATTTGACTCTCATTTGATTCAATTAGCTTTGTTTGAATGTGTTTGACTTTCATTTGATTCAATTTAGCTTTGTAGAATGTATTTGACTCTCATTTGATTCAAATAGCTTTGTTTGAATGCGTTTAACTTTCATTTGATTCAATTAGCTTTGTAGAATACATTTCACTTTCATTTAATTTAAACAACTTTGTTTGAATGTGTTTGACTTTCATTTGACTCAAATAGCTTTATTTGATTGCGTTTGACTTTCATTTGATTACAATTAGCTTTGTAGAACGTATTTGACTTTCATTTGATTCAAATAGCTTTGTTTGAATGTGTTTGACTATCATTTTGATTCAATTAGCTTTGTTTTGAATGTGTTTGACTTTGATTTGATTCAATTCGCTTTGTAGAATGTATTTCACTTTCACTTGATTCGAAAGCTTTGTTTGAATGTGTTTGACTTTCATTAAATTCAATTAGCTTATTTTGAATGTGTTTGACTTTAATTCAATTCAATTAGCATTGTAGAATGTATTTGACTTCCATTTGATTCAATTAGCTTTGTTTGAATGTGTTTCACTTTCATTTGATTCAATTAGCTTTGTAGAATGCATTTCACTTTCATTTTATTTCAAATAGCTTTGTTTGAATGTGTTTGACTGTCATTTGATACAATTAGCTTTGTAGAACGTATTTGACTGTCATTTGATTCAAATAGCTTTGTTTCAATGTGTTTGACTTTCATTTAATTCAATTAGCTTAGTAGAATGTATTGGACTTTCATTTGATTCAAATAGCTTTGTTTGAATGTGTTTGACTTTCATTTGATTCAATTAGCTTTGTAGAATGTATTTCACTTTCACTTGATTCGAAAGCTTTGTTTGAATGTGTTTGACTTTCATTAAATTCAATTAGCTTATTTTGAATGTGTTTGACTTTAATTCAATTCAATTAGCATTGTAGAATGTATTTGACTTCCATTTTGATTCAATTAGCTTTGTTTGAATGTGTTTGACTTTTATATGATTCAATTAGCTTTGTAGAATGTATTTGACTTTTATTTGATTTAATTAGCTTTGTTTGAATGTGTTTGACTTTCATTTGATTCAATTAGCTTTGTAGAATGTATTTGACTTTCATTTGAATCAAATAACTTTGTTTGACTGTGTTTAACTTTCATTTGATTCAATTTGCTTTGTAGAATGTATTTGACTTTCATTTTCTTCAAATAGCTTTGTTTGAATGTGTTTGACTTTCATTTGATTCAATTAGCTTTGTAGAATGTATTTGATATTCATTAAATTAAAATAGCTTTATTTGAATGTGTTTGACTTTCATTTGATTCAATTAGCTTTGTTTGAATGTGTTTGACTTTCATTTGATTCAATTAGCTTTGTAGAATGTATTTGACTTTCATTTGATTCAAATAGCTTTGTTTCAATGTGTTTGACTTTCAATTGATTCAATTAGCTTTGTAGAATGTGTTTTGACTGTCATTTGATTCAAATAGCTTTGTTTGAATGTGTTTGAATTTCATTTAGATCAATTTGCTTTGTAGAATGCATTTCACTTTCATTTGATTTATATAGCTTTGTTTGAATGTGTTTGACTTTTCATTTAAATTAAAAAGCTTTTTTTGAATGTGTTTGACTTTCATTTGATTTAAAAGGCTTTGTTTGAATGTGTTTGACTTTCATTTGATTCAATTAGCTTTGTAGAATGTATTTTACTTTTATTTGATTTAATTTGCTTTGTTTGAATTTATTTGACTCTCATTTGATTCAAATAGCTTTGTTTGAATGTGTTTGACTTTTATTTGATTCAATTAGCTTTGTAGAATGTATTTGACTTTCATTTTATTCAAATATCTTTGTTTGAATGTGTTTGACTTTCAATTGATTCAATTAGCTTTGTAGAATGTGTTTTGACTGTCATTTGATTCAAATAGCTTTTGTTTGAATGTGTTTGAATTTCATTTAGATCAATTTTGCTTTGTTAAAATGCATTTCACTTTCATTTGATTTATATAGCTTTGTTTAAACGTATTTGACTGTCATTTGATTCAAATAGCTTTGTTTGAATGAGTTTGACTGTCATTTGATTCAATTAGCTTAGTAGAATGTATTTGACTTTCATATGATTCAAATACCTTTGTTTGAATGTGTTTGAATTTCATTTAATTCAATTTGCTTTGTAGAATGCATTTCACATTCATTTGATTTATATAGCTTTGTTTGAATGTGTTTGACTTTCATTTAAATTAAAAAGCTTTTTTTTGAATGTGTTTGACTTTCATTTAAATTAAAAAGCTTTTGTTTGAATGTGTTTGACTATTTGATTTAAAAGACTTTGTTTGAATGTGTTTGACTTTCATTTGATTCAATTAGCTTTGTAGAATGTTTTTTACTTTTATTTTATTTAATTAGCTTTGATTGAATTTATTTGACTCTCATTTGATTCAACAGCTTTGTTTGAATGTGTTTGACTTTCATTTGATTCAATTAGCTTTGTAGAATGTATTTGACTTTCATTTGAATCAAATAACTTTGTTTGACTGTGTTTGACTTTCATTTGATTCAAGTTGCTTTGTAGAATGTATTTGACTTTCAATTAATTCAATTAGCTTTGTAGAATGTGTTTGACTGTCATTTGATTCAATTAGCTTTGTAGAATGTATTTGACATTCATTAAATTAAAATAGCTTTGTTTGAATGTGTTTGACTTTCATTTGATTCAATTAGCTTTGTTTGAATGTGTTTGACTTTCATTTGTTTCAATTAGCTTTGTAGAATGTATTTGACTTTCATTTGATTCAAATAGCTTTGTTTGAATGTGTTTGACTTTCATTTGATTCAAATAGCTTTGTTTGAATGTGTTTGACTTTCAATTTGATTCAATTAGCTTTGTTAGAATGGTGTTTGACTGTCATTTGATTCAAAATAGCTTTGTTTGAATGTGTTTGAATTTCATTTAGATCAATTTTCTTTGTAGAATGCATTTCACTTTCATTTGATTTATATAGCTTTGTTTGAATGTGTTTGACTTTCATTAAAATTAAAAAGCTTTTTTTGAATGTGTTTGACTTTCATTTGATTTAAAAGGCTTTGTTTGAATGTGTTTGACTTTCATTTGATTTAATTAGCTTTGTAGAATGTATTTTACTGTTATTTGATTTAGATAGCTTTGTTTGAATTTATTTGACTCTCCTTTGATTCAAATAGCTTTGTTTGAATGTGTTTTGACTTTCATTTGATTCAATTAGCTTTGTAGAATGAATTTGACTTTCATTTGATTCAAATAGCTTTATTTGAATGTGTTTAACTTTCATTTGATTCAATTAGCTTTGTAGAATTTATTTGACTTTTATTTGATTCAAAATCATTGTTTGAATGTGTTTGACTTTCATTTGATTCAATTAGCTTTGTTTGAATGTGTTTGACTCTAATTTTAATTCAATTAGCTTTGTAGAATGTATTAGACTTTTATTTGATTTAATTAGCTTTGTTTTAATGTATTTGACTCTCATTTGATTCAAATAGCTTTGTTTGAATGTGTTTGACTTTCATTTGATTCAAATAGCTATGTTTGGATGTGTTTTACTTTCATTTGATTCAATTAGCTTTGTTGAATGTATTTGACTTTCATTTGATTAAAATAGCTTTGTTTGAATGTGCTTGACTTTCATTTGATTTAATTAGCTTTGTTTGAATGTGTTTGACTTTCATTTGATTCAATTAGCTTTGTTGAATGTATTTGACTCTCATTTGATTCAATTAGCTTTGTTTGAACGTGTTTGACTTTCATTTGATTCAATTAGCTTTGTAGAATGTATTTGACTCTCATTTGATTCAAATAGCTTTGTTTGAATGCGTTTAACTTTCATTTGATTCAATTAGCTTTGTAGAATACATTTCACTTTCATTTAATTGAAACAACTTTGTTTGAATGTGTTTGACTTTCATTTGACTCAAATAGCTTTATTTGATTGCGTTTGACTTTCATTTGATACAATTAGCTTAGTAGAACGTATTTGACTTTCATTTGATTCAAATAGCTTTGTTTGAATGTGTTTGACTTTCATTTGATTCAATTTGCTTTGTTTGAATGTGTTTGACTTTCACTTGATTCAATTCGCTTTGTTGAATGTATTTGACTTTCAGTTAATTCAATTAGCTTTGTTTGAATGTGTTTGACTTTTCATTTGATTCAATTAGCTTTGTAGAATGTATTTGACTTTTATTTGATTGATTAGCTTTGTTTGAATGTATTTGACTCTCATTTGATTCAAATAGCTTTGTTTGAATGTGTTTCACTTTCATTTTGATTCAATTAGCTTTGTAGAATGCATTTCACTTTCATTTTATTCAAATAGCTTTGTTTGAATGTGTTTGACTTTTATTTGATACAATTAGCTTTGTAGAACGTATTTGACTGTCATATGATTCAAATAGCTTTATTTCAATGTGTGTGACTTTCATTTGATTCAATTAGCTTAGTAGAATGTATTTGACTTTCATTTGATTCAAATAGCTTTGTTTGAATGTGTTTGACTTTTATTTGATTCAATTAGCTTTGTCGAATGTATTTCACTTTCACTTGATTCGAAAGCTTCGTTTGAATGTGTTTCACTTTCATTAAATTCAATTAGCTTATTTTGAATGTGTTTGACTTTAATTCAATTCAATTAGCATTGTTGAATGTATTTGACTTCCATTTGATTCAATTAACTTTGTTTGAATGTGTTTGACTATTATATGATTCAATTAGCTTTGTAGAATGTATTTGACTTTTATTTGATTTAATTAGCTTTGTTTGAATGTGTTTGACTTTCATTTGATTCAATTAGCTTTGTAGAATGTATTTGACTTTCATTTGAATCAAATAACTTTGTTTGACTGTGTTTCACTTTCATTTGATTCAATTTGCTTTGTAGAATGTATTTGACTTTCATTTTCTTCAAATAGCTTTGTTTGAATGTGTTTGACTTTCATTTGTTTCAATTAGCTTTGTAGAATGTATTTGATATTCATTTAATTAAAATAGCTTTCTTTGAATGTGTTTGACTTTCATTTGATTCAATTAGCTTTGTTTGAATGTGTTTGACTTTCATTTGATTCAATTAGCTTTGTAGAATGTATTTGACTTTCATTTGATTCAAATAGCTTTGTTTGAATGTGTTTGACTTTCAATTGATTCAATTAGTTTTGTAGAATGTGTTTGACTGTCATTTGATTCAAATAGCTTTGTTTGAATGTGTTTGAATTTCATTTAGATCAATTTGCTTTGTAGAATGCATTTCACTTTCATTTGATTTATATAGCTTTGTTTGAATGTGTTTGACTTTCATTTAAATTAAAAAGCTTTTTTTGAATGTGTTTGACTTTCATTTGATTTAAAAGGCTTTGTTTGAATGTGTTTGACTTTCATTTGATTCAATTAGCTTTGTAGAATGTATTTTACTTTTATTTGATTTAATTAGCTTTGTTTGAATTTATTTGACTCTCATTTGATTCAAATAGCTTTGTTTGAATGTGTTTGACTTTTATTTGATTCAATTAGCTTTGTAGAATGTATTTGACTTTGATTTTAATCAAATAACTTTCTTTGACTGTGTTTGACTTTCATTTGATTCAATTTGCTTTGTAGAATGTATTTGACTTTTATTTTCTTCAAATTGCTTTGTTTGAATGTGTTTGACTTTCACTTGATTCAATTCGCTTTGTTGAATGTATTTGACTTTCAGTTAATTCAATTAGCTTTGTTTGAATGTGTTTGACTTTCATTTGATTCAATTAGCTTTGTAGAATGTATTTGACTTTTATTTGATTGATTAGCTTTGTTTGAATGTATTTGACTCTCATTTGATTCAAATAGCTTTGTTTGAATGTGTTTCACTTTCATTTGATTCAATTAGCTTTGTAGAATGCATTTCACTTTCATTTTATTCAAATAGCTTTGTTTGAATGTGTTTGACTTTTATTTGATACAATTAGCTTTGTAGAACGTATTTGACTGTCATATGATTCAAATAGCTTTATTTCAATGTGTTTGACTTTCATTTGATTCAATTAGCTTAGTAGAATGTATTTGACTTTCATATGATTCAAATACCTTTGTTTGAATGTGTTTGAATTTCATTTAATTCAATTTGCTTTGTAGAATGCATTTCACATTCATTTGATTTATATAGCTTTGTTTGAATGTGTTTGACTTTCATTTAAATTAAAAAGCTTTTTTTGAATGTGTTTGACTTTCATTTAAATTAAAAAGCTTTTTTTGAATGTGTTTGACTTTCATTTGATTTAAAAGACTTTGTTTGAATGTGTTTGACTTTCATTTGATTCAATTAGCTTTGTAGAATGTTTTTTACTTTTATTTTATTTAATTAGCTTTGATTGAATTTATTTGACTCTCATTTGATTCAACAGCTTTGTTTGAATGTGTTTGACTTTCATTTGATTCAATTAGCTTTGTAGAATGTATTTGACTTTCATTTGAATCAAATAACTTTGTTTGACTGTGTTTGACTTTCATTTGATTCAAGTTGCTTTGTAGAATGTATTTGACTTTCAATTAATTCAATTAGCTTTGTAGAATGTGTTTGACTGTCATTTGATTCAATTAGCTTTGTAGAATGTATTTGACATTCATTAAATTAAAATAGCTTTGTTTGAATGTGTTTGACTTTCATTTGATTCAATTAGCTTTGTTTGAATGTGTTTGACTTTCATTTGTTTCAATTAGCTTTGTAGAATGTATTTGACTTTCATTTGATTCAAATAGCTTTGTTTGAATGTGTTTGACTTTCATTTGATTCAAATAGCTTTGTTTGAATGTGTTTGACTTTCAATTTGATTCAATTAGCTTTGTAGAATGTGTTTGACTGTCATTTGATTCAAATAGCTTTGTTTGAATGTGTTTGAATTTCATTTAGATCAATTTTCTTTGTAGAATGCATTTCACTTTCATTTGATTTATATAGCTTTGTTTGAATGTGTTTTGACTTTCATTAAAATTAAAAAGCTTTTTTTGAATGTGTTTGACTTTCATTTGATTTAAAAGGCTTTGTTTGAATGTGTTTGACTTTCATTTGATTTAATTAGCTTTGTAGAATGTATTTTACTGTTATTTGATTTAGATAGCTTTGTTTGAATTTATTTGACTCTCCTTTGATTCAAATAGCTTTGTTTGAATGTGTTTGACTTTCATTTGATTCAATTAGCTTTGTAGAATGAATTTGACTTTCATTTGATTCAAATAGCTTTATTTGAATGTGTTTAACTTTCATTTGATTCAATTAGCTTTGTAGAATTTATTTGACTTTTATTTGATTCAAAATCATTGTTTGAATGTGTTTGACTTTCATTTGATTCAATTAGCTTTGTTTGAATGTGTTTGACTCTAATTTAATTCAATTAGCTTTGTAGAATGTATTAGACTTTTATTTGATTTAATTAGCTTTGTTTTAATGTATTTGACTCTCATTTGATTCAAATAGCTTTGTTTGAATGTGTTTGACTTTCATTTGATTCAAATAGCTATGTTTGGATGTGTTTTACTTTCATTTGATTCAATTAGCTTTGTTGAATGTATTTGACTTTCATTTGATTAAAATAGCTTTGTTTGAATGTGCTTGACTTTCATTTGATTTAATTAGCTTTGTTTGAATGTGTTTGACTTTCATTTGATTCAATTAGCTTTGTTGAATGTATTTGACTCTCATTTGATTCAATTAGCTTTGTTTGAACGTGTTTGACTTTCATTTGATTCAATTAGCTTTGTAGAATGTATTTGACTCTCATTTGATTCAAATAGCTTTGTTTGAATGCGTTTAACTTTCATTTGATTCAATTAGCTTTGTAGAATACATTTCACTTTCATTTAATTGAAACAACTTTGTTTGAATGTGTTTGACTTTCATTTGACTCAAATAGCTTTATTTGATTGCGTTTGACTTTCATTTGATACAATTAGCTTAGTAGAACGTATTTGACTTTCATTTGATTCAAATAGCTTTGTTTGAATGTGTTTGACTTTCATTTGATTCAATTTGCTTTGTTTGAATGTGTTTGACTTTCACTTGATTCAATTCGCTTTGTTGAATGTATTTGACTTTCAGTTAATTCAATTAGCTTTGTTTGAATGTGTTTGACTTTCATTTGATTCAATTAGCTTTGTAGAATGTATTTGACTTTTATTTGATTGATTAGCTTTGTTTGAATGTATTTGACTCTCATTTGATTCAAATAGCTTTGTTTGAATGTGTTTCACTTTCATTTGATTCAATTAGCTTTGTAGAATGCATTTCACTTTCATTTTATTCAAATAGCTTTGTTTGAATGTGTTTGACTTTTATTTGATACAATTAGCTTTGTAGAACGTATTTGACTGTCATATGATTCAAATAGCTTTATTTCAATGTGTTTGACTTTCATTTGATTCAATTAGCTTAGTAGAATGTATTTGACTTTCATTTGATTCAAATAGCTTTGTTTGAATGTGTTTGACTTTTATTTGATTCAATTAGCTTTGTCGAATGTATTTCACTTTCACTTGATTCGAAAGCTTCGTTTGAATGTGTTTCACTTTCATTAAATTCAATTAGCTTATTTTGAATGTGTTTGACTTTAATTCAATTCAATTAGCATTGTTGAATGTATTTGACTTCCATTTGATTCAATTAACTTTGTTTGAATGTGTTTGACTATTATATGATTCAATTAGCTTTGTAGAATGTATTTGACTTTTATTTGATTTAATTAGCTTTGTTTGAATGTGTTTGACTTTCATTTGATTCAATTAGCTTTGTAGAATGTATTTGACTTTCATTTGAATCAAATAACTTTGTTTGACTGTGTTTCACTTTCATTTGATTCAATTTGCTTTGTAGAATGTATTTGAATTTCATTTTCTTCAAATAGCTTTGTTTGAATGTGTTTGACTTTCATTTGTTTCAATTAGCTTTGTAGAATGTATTTGATATTCATTTAATTAAAATAGCTTTCTTTGAATGTGTTTGACTTTCATTTGATTCAATTAGCTTTGTTTGAATGTGTTTGACTTTCATTTGATTCAATTAGCTTTGTAGAATGTATTTGACTTTCATTTGATTCAAATAGCTTTGTTTGAATGTGTTTGACTTTCAATTGATTCAATTAGTTTTGTAGAATGTGTTTGACTGTCATTTGATTCAAATAGCTTTGTTTGAATGTGTTTGAATTTCATTTAGATCAATTTGCTTTGTAGAATGCATTTCACTTTCATTTGATTTATATAGCTTTGTTTGAATGTGTTTGACTTTCATTTAAATTAAAAAGCTTTTTTTGAATGTGTTTGACTTTCATTTGATTTAAAAGGCTTTGTTTGAATGTGTTTGACTTTCATTTGATTCAATTAGCTTTGTAGAATGTATTTTACTTTTATTTGATTTAATTAGCTTTGTTTGAATTTATTTGACTCTCATTTGATTCAAATAGCTTTGTTTGAATGTGTTTGACTTTTATTTGATTCAATTAGCTTTGTAGAATGTATTTGACTTTGATTTTAATCAAATAACTTTCTTTGACTGTGTTTGACTTTCATTTGATTCAATTTGCTTTGTAGAATGTATTTGACTTTTATTTTCTTCAAATTGCTTTGTTTGAATGTGTTTGACTTTCATTTGATTCAATTAGCTTTGTAGAATGTATTTGACATTCATTTAATTAAAATACCTTTGTTTAAATGTGTTTGACTTTCATTTGATTCAATTAGCTTTGTTTGAATGTGTTTGACTTTCATTTGATTCAATTAGCTTTGTAGAATGTATTTGACTTTCATTTGATTCAAATAGCTTTGTTTGAATGTGTTTGAATTTCATTTAATTCAATTTGCTTTGTAGAATGCATTTCACATTCATTTGATTTATATAGCTTTGTTTGAATGTGTTTGACTTTCATTTAAATTAAAAAGCTTTTTTTGAATTTATTTGACTTTCTTTTGATTTAAAAGACTTTGTTTGAATGTGTTTGACTTTCATTTAATTAAAATAGCTTTGTTTGAATGTGTTTGACTTTCAATTGATTCTATTAGCTTTGTAGAATGTATTTGACTGTCATTTGATTCAAATTGCTTTTTTTGAATGTGTTTGACTTTCATTTAATTCAAATAGCTTTGTTTGAATGTGTTTTTCTTTCATTTGATTCAATTAGGTTTGTAGAATGTATTTGACTTTCATTTGATTAAAATAGCTTTGTTTGACTGTGTTTCACTTTCATTTGATTCAATTAGCTTTGTTTGAATGTGTTTGACTTTCATTTGATTCAAATAGCTTTGTAGAATGTATTTGACTTTCATTTGATTCAAATAGCTTTGTTTGAATGTGTTTGACTTTCAATTGATTCAATTAGCTTTGTAGAATGTGTTTGACTGTAATTTGATTCAAATAGCTTTGTTTGAATGTGTTTGAATTTCATTTAGATCAATTTGCTTTGTAGAATGCATTTCACTTTCATTTGATTTATATAGCTTTGTTTGAATGTGTTTGACTTTCATTTAAATTAAAAAGCTTTTTTTGAATGTGTTTGACTTTCATATGATTTAAAAGGCTTTGTTTGAATGTGTTTGACTTTCATTTGATTCAATTAGCTTTGTAGAATGTATTTTACTTTGATTTGATTTAATTAGTTTTGTTTGAATTTATTTGACTCTCATTTGATTCAAATAGCTTTGTTTGAATGTGTTTGACTTTCATTCGATTCAATTAGCTTTGTAGAATGTATTTGACTTTCATTTGATTCAAATAGCTTTGTTTGATGTGTTTGACTTTCAATAGATTCAATTACCTTTGTAGAATGTTTTTGACTGTTATTTGATTCAAATAGCTTTGTTTGAATGTGTTTGATTTTCATTTAGATCAATTTGCTTTGTAGAATGCATTTCACTTTCATTTGATTTATATAGCTTTGTTTGAACGTATTTGACTGTCATTTGATTCAATTAGCTTTGTTTGAATGTGTTTGACTTTCATTTGAATCAATTAGCTTAGTAGAATGTATTTGACTTTCATTTGATTCAAATACCTTTGTTTGAATGTGTTTGAATTTCATTTAATTCAATTTGCTTTGTAGAATGCATTTCACATTCATTTGATTTATATAGCTTTGTTTGACTGTGTTTGACTTTCATTTAAATTAAAAAGCTTTTTTTGAATGTGTTTGACTTTCATTTGATTTAAAAGACTTTGTTTGAATGTGTTTGACTTTCATTTGATTCAATTAGCTTTGTAGAATGTATTTGACTTTGATTTTAATCAAATAACTTTCTTTGACTGTGTTTGACTTTCATTTGATTCAATTTGCTTTGTAGAATGTATTTGACTTTCATTTTCTTCAAATTGCTTTGTTTGAATGTGTTTGACTTTCATTTGATTCAATTAGCTTTGTAGAATGTATTTGACATTCATTTAATTAAAATAGCTTTGTTTAAATGTGTTTGACTTTCATTTGATTCAATTAGCTTTGTTTGAATGTGTTTGACTTTCATTTGATTCAATTAGCTTTGTAGAATGTATTTGACTTTCATTTGATTCAAATAGCTTTGTTTGAATGTGTTTAACTTTCAATTGATTCAATTACCTTTGTAGAATGTGTTTGACTGTCATTTGATTCAAATAGCTTTGTTTGAATGTGTTTGACTTTCATTTGATTCAATTAGCTTTGTAGAATGTATTTGACATTCATTTAATTGAAATAGCTTTGTTTAAATGTGTTTGACTTTCATTTGAGTCAATTAGCTTGGTTTGAATGTGTTTGACTTTCATTTGATTCAATTAGCTTTGTAGAATGTATTTGACTTTCATTTGATTCAAATAGCTTTGTTTAAATGTGTTTGACTTTCATTTGAGTCAATTAGCTTGGTTTGAATGTGTTTGACTTTCATTTGATTCAATTAGCTTTGTAGAATGTATTTGACTTTCATTTGATTCAAATAGCTTTGTTTGAATGTGTTTGAATTTCATTTAATTCAATTTGCTTTGTTGAATGCATTTCACATTCATTTGATTTATATAGCTTTGTTTGAATGTGTTTGACTTTCATTTAAATTAAAAAGCTTTTTTTGAATTTATTTGACTTTCTTTTGATTTAAAAGACTTTGTTTGAATGTGTTTGACTTTCATTTAATTAAAATAGCTTTGTTTGAATGTGTTTGACTTTCAATTGATTCTATTAGCTTTGTAGAATGTATTTGACTGTCATTTGATTCAAATTGCTTTGTTTGAATGTGTTTGACTTTCATTTAATTCAAATAGCTTTGTTTGAATGTGTTTTTCTTTCATTTGATTCAATTAGGTTTGTAGAATGTATTTGACTTTCATTTGATTAAAATAGCTTTGTTTGACTTTGTTTCACTTTCATTTGATTCAATTAGCTTTGTTTGAATGTGTTTGACTTTCATTTGATTCAAATAGCTTTGTAGAATGTATTTGACTTTCATTTGATTCAAATAGCTTTGTTTGAATGTGTTTGACTTTCAATTGATTCAATTAGCTTTGTAGAATGTGTTTGACTGTAATTTGATTCAAATAGCTTTGTTTGAATGTGTTTGAATTTCATTTAGATCAATTTGCTTTGTAGAATGCATTTCACTTTCATTTGATTTATATAGCTTTGTTTGAATGTGTTTGACTTTCATTTAAATTAAAAAGCTTTTTTGAATGTGTTTGACTTTCATATGATTTAAAAGGCTTTGTTTGAATGTGTTTGACTTTCATTTGATTCAATTAGCTTTGTAGAATGTATTTTACTTTGATTTGATTTAATTAGTTTTGTTTGAATTTATTTGACTCTCATTTGATTCAAATAGCTTTGTTTGAATGTGTTTGACTTTCATTCGATTCAATTAGCTTTGTAGAATGTATTTGACTTTCATTTGATTCAAATAGCTTTGTTTGATGTGTTTGACTTTCAATAGATTCAATTACCTTTGTAGAATGTTTTTGACTGTTATTTGATTCAAATAGCTTTGTTTGAATGTGTTTGATTTTCATTTAGATCAATTTGCTTTGTAGAATGCATTTCACTTTCATTTGATTTATATAGCTTTGTTTGAACGTATTTGACTGTCATTTGATTCAAATAGCTTTGTTTGAATGTGTTTGACTTTCATTTGAATCAATTAGCTTAGTAGAATGTATTTGACTTTCATTTGATTCAAATACCTTTGTTTGAATGTGTTTGAATTTCATTTAATTCAATTTGCTTTGTAGAATGCATTTCACATTCATTTGATTTATATAGCTTTGTTTGAATGTGTTTGACTTTCATTTAAATTAAAAAGCTTTTTTTGAATGTGTTTGACTTTCATTTGATTTAAAAGACTTTGTTTGAATGTGTTTGACTTTCATTTGATTCAATTAGCTTTGTAGAATGTGTTTTACTTTCATTTTATTTAATTAGCTTTGATTGAATTTATTTGACTCTCATTTGATTCAAACAGCTTTGTTTGAATGTGTTTGACTTTCATCTGATTCAATTAGCTTTGTAGATTGTATTTGACTTTCATTTGAATCAAATAACTTTGTTTGACTGTGTTTGACTTTTATTTGATTCAATTTGCTTTGTAGAATGTATTTGACTTTCATTTTCTTCAAATAGCTTTGTTTGAATGTGTTTGACTTTCATTTGATTCAATTAGCTTTGTAGAATGTATTTGACATTCATTTAATTAAAATAGCTTTGTTTGAATGTGTTTGACTTTCATTTGATTCAATTAGCTTTGTTTGAATGTGTTTGACTTTCATTTGATTCAATTAGCTTTGTAGAATGTATTTGACTTTCATTTGATTCAAATAGCTTTGTTTGAATGTGTTTGACTTTCAATTGATTCAATTAGCTTTGTAGAATGTGTTTGACTGTCATTTGATTCAAATAGCTTTGTTTGAATGTGTTTGAATTTCATTTAGATCAATTTGCTTTGTAGAATGCATTTCACTTTCATTTGATTTATATAGCTTTGTTTGAATGTGTTTGACTTTCATTTAAATGAAAAAGCTTTTTTTGAATGTGTTTGACTTTCATTTGATTTAAAAGGCTTTGTTTGAATGTGTTTGACTTTCATTTAATTCAAATAGCTTTGTAGAATGTATTTTACTATTATTTGATTTAGATAGCTTTGTTTGAATTTATTTGACTCTCCTTTGATTCAAATAGCTTTGTTTGAATGTGTTTGACTTTCATTTGATTCAATTAGCTTTGTAGAATGTATTTGACTTTCATTTGATTCAAATAGCTTTATTTGAATGTGTTTGACTTTCATTTGATTCAATTAGCTTTGTAGAATGTATTCTACTTTCATTTGATTCAAAATCTTTGTTTGAATGTGTTTGACTTTCATTTGATTCAATTAGCTTTGTTTGAATGTGTTTGACTCTAATTTAATTCAATTAGCTTTGTAGAATGTATTAGACTTTTATTTGATTTAATTAGCTTTGTTTTAATGTATTTGACTCTCATTTGATTCAAATAGCTTTGTTTGAATGTGTTTGACTTTCATTTGATTCAAATAGCTTTGTTTAAATGTGTTTTACTTTCATTTGATTCAATTAGCATTGTAGAATGTATTTGACTTTCATTTGATTAAAATAGCTTTGTTTGAATGTGCTTGACTTTCATTTGATTCAATTAGCTTTGTTTGAATGTGTTTGACTTTCATTTGATTCAATTAGCTTTGTTGAATGTATTTGACTCTCATTTGATTCAATTAGCTTTGTTTGAATGTGTTTGACTTTCATTTGATTCTATTAGCTTTGTAGAATGTATTTGACTCTCATTTGATTCAAATAGCTTTGTTTGAATGCGTTTAACTTTCATTTGATTCTATTAGCTTTGTAGAATACATTTAGCTTTCGTTTAATTTAAACAACTTTGTTTGAATGTGTTTGACTTTCATTTGACTCAAATAGCTTTATTTGATTGCGTTTGACTTTCATTTGATACAATTAGCTTTGTAGAACGTATTTGACTTTCATTTGATTCAAATAGCTTTGTTTGAATGTGTTTGACTTTCATTTGATTCAATTAGCTTTGTTTGAATGTGTTTGACTTTCATTTGATTCAATTCGCTTTGTTGAATGTATTTGACTTTCAGTTAATTCAATTAGCTTTGTTTGAATGTGTTTGACTTTCATTTGATTCAATTAGCTTTGTAGAATGTATTTGACTTTTATTTGATTTAATTAGCTTTGTTTGAATGTATTTGACTCTCATTTGATTCAAATAGCTTTGTTTGAATGTGTTTTGTTTAGGGTGAAAATACCCTAAGACACGTGGCCCAATAAAGGCTTGACACGTGTCAATCTTTCAACGGTCTGCAAAGGCCCAATCCCTTTGCGACACGTGTCCCTTATACCCTAATTGAGGTACAATTCTCCCTTACTATAAATAGTAAGGGTAGACCTCATTTATGAAAAACACACATTAATTGCAACCACACAAAAAACAAACAAAGCCCAAACCTACTGAAACGCTCTCGAACCGAGAAGCTTTTATTGTTCTTATTCCACTTCGAAAAGATACTAACTTAATCTTCGGAGGCGGAACTCCCACCCCCATCCGGAGTCTCCGTTACTTGTGCAGGTACAGGCGTAAGAAGGAAGTTTGCTAGGAAATTGTAACTCTCCCGAAGGACATAAAATACCCCCAAACATGTTTCACTTTCATTTGATTCAATTAGCTTTGTAGAATGCATTTCACTTTCATTTTATTCAAATAGCTTTGTTTGAATGTGTTTGACTTTCATTTGATACAATTAGCTTTGTAGAACGTCTTTGACTGTCATTTTGATTCAAATAGCTTTGTTTCAATGTGTTTGACTTTCATTTGATTCAATTAGCTTAGTAGAATGTATTTGACTTTCATTTGATTCAAATAGCTTTGTTTGAATGTGTTTGATTTTCATTTGATTCAATTAGCTTTGTAGAATGTATTTCACTTTCACTTGATTCGAAAGCTTTGTTTGAATGTGTTTGACTTTCATTAAATTCAATTAGCTTATTTTGAATGTGTTTGACTTTAATTCAATTCAATTAGCATTGTAGAATGTATTTGACTTCCATTTGATTCAATTAGCTTTGTTTGAATGTGTTTGACTTTTATATGATTCAATTAGCTTTGTAGAATGTATTTGACTTTTATTTGATTTAATTAGCTTTGTTTTAATGTGTTTGACTTTCATTTTATTCAATTAGCTTTGTAGAATGTGTTTGACTTTCATTTGAATCAAATAACTTTGTTTGACTGTGTTTGACTTTCATTTGATTCAATTTGCTTTGTAGAATGTATTTGACTTTCATTTTCTTCAAATAGCTTTGTTTGAATGTGTTTGACTTTCATTTGATTCAATTAGCTTTGTAGAATGTATTTGACATTCATTTAATTAAAATAGCTTTGTTTGAATGTGTTTGACTTTCATTTGATTCAATTAGCTTTGTTTGAATGTGTTTGACTTTCTGATGAGAGACATTTATGTCACTCTTAGGGGTAGTATTTAGGTCTTTTTCCTCTTATTTTTCTTAGTTTTTTCCACCTCATTATCCTCTTATGGCTTCTTTTTGTGTTGATGAAAAGTAATGCTTATTTTGATAATCTTTATGCATTATTTTATCATCCCCATGCTCTCGTGAACTTTGGTATCTTCTGTAGGTTCCGTAACGGTCCTATGCACGGTGGGAGGCCCCTTGGCCAAGCATGGAAGCCATGGACAAAGGCAAGAGGAGCAAAAGGGAAGGAGAGGAAGCAAGAAAAGGAAGTGCAAGAGGAGGTGTGGTCGAACCTCTGAAAGGTCAGGTCGAACCTTGGTGTGGTCAAACTTTTCAAAAGTTCGACCGAACCTCCAGGGTGCAGTGAAGGCAGTGTCAAACCTGTTTTCAGCAATTTTGCAGGAGAGGTCGAACCTCAAAAGTTCGACCAAACAAGGATCAGGGAGGTTCGCCCGAACCTACACAGGGTTCGACCGAACCTACCCTGAGTCCGACCGAACTTACCCAGAATGTGTTTGAATGTGTTTGACTTTCTGATGAGAGACATTTATGTCACTCTTAGGGGTAGTATTTAGGTCTTTTTCCTCTTATTTTTCTTAGTTCGGTCGGACCTTTTCCCGATCTCAGCCAATTTTGTACGGACTATTTAAGGTCCTTTTGAGATCGTTTAAAAAAGAGGGGAGAAGGAGGACAGTAGCCTAGTTTTCAGAAACCTCTCTTAGTTTGAAACATTCCTTAGGATTAATTTAGCTTAGTTTTCATCAAATCAAATCATTTTATTAGTGAAATTCAAGAATTATTCTCAAAGTTGGGCAATTTGTATTCAACATTTGAAGCTTCAATTAGTAATTTCTCCAACCTTCTTCCTTTTAATTTCATATTTCATTTGGTATTTGCATGTTATTTAAATCTTCTTAGTTCTTGGTAATTTGTTATTGGATGATAGTTATTTTAATTGTTAACCACTTTTCCCCAATTATTGAAGTATTTAGAACCCTAATTCTTGATTGCATGTTGATAAACATGAGTTGTGAGTAGTTTTCTTGGTAGGGTTGGGTGAAGCTCGACCTTTTGGGTTAACTATGCAAATGTGGGAGAAGCATTGATGTTTGTATTGCAATTAACTTGATTATATGAGATTGCTTGTTAGTTCCTCATGATAGGTTTAGCTACCCTTGACTAAGGAGCTTGATAGTATGATATGCCTAATTTGACATGGAAGTGTAAATTGAGTACGTCATTACTTATTGTAATTTGATTATGTATCATCTATTGCTAAACTAATGAGGAATCTAAGTTTAGTAGTGTGAGTTGTTTTCTAATTGCATGAGGTTGATTTTACATATAGTCCTTGCTATATCTTGTCTATTTTACTCCCCGTTTGCCTATTTGCCTTGGTTGAGTGGATCTCATTCCCTAGTATCTTTAATTCATTGATTTAGAACCATAGTTTGTTTGTCTTCTTGACGAACCCCTATTCACCAATTGACTTCGAGTTAGCTTAAGTGTAAAGATCTTTTTGGCAATCATATCCTGTTCCTTGTGGACCGAACTCTTACTTGTCATTATGCTTGGTTTGTAAGGTGTTTGTTAATAAATGTGTTTGATTGAGTGTGGAATGTACTACCGTTCTAACGCCCATCACTTTCATTTGATTCAATTAGCTTTGTAGAATGTATTTGACTTTCATTTGATTCAAATAGCTTTGTTTGAATGTGTTTGACTTTCAATTGATTCAATTAGCTTTGTAGAATGTGTTTGACTGTCATTTGATTCAAATAGCTTTGTTTGAATGTGTTTGAATTTCATTTAGATCAATTTGCTTTGTAGAATGCATTTCACTTTCATTTGATTTATATAGCTTTGTTTGAATGTGTTTGACTTTCATTTAAATTAAAAAGCTTTTTTTAAATGTATTTGACTTTCATTTGATTTAAAAGGCTTTGTTTGAATGTGTTTGACTTTCATTTGATTCAATTAGCTTTGTAGAATGTATTTTACTTTTATTTTATTTAATTAGCTTTGTTTGAATTTATTTGACTCTCATTTGATTCAAATGGCTTTGTTTGAATGTGTTTGACTTTCATTTGATTCACTTAGCTTTGTAGAATGTATTTTACTTTCATTTGATTCAAATAGCTTTGTTTGAATGTGTTTGACTTTCAATTGATTCAATTAGCTTTGTAGAATGTGTTTGACAGTCATTTGATTCAAATAGCTTTGTTTGAATGTGTTTGAATTTCATTTAGATCAATTTGCTTTGTAGAATGCATTTCACTTTCATTTTATTTATATAGCTTTGTTTGAACGTATTTGACTGTCATTTGATTCAAATAGCTTTGTTTGAATGTGTTTGACTTTCATTTGATTCAATTAGCTTAGTAGAATGTATTTGACTTTCATTTGATTCAAATACCTTTGTTTGAATGTGTTTGAATTTCATTTAATTCAATTTGCTTTGTGGAACGCATTTCACATTCATTTAATTAAAATAGCTTTGTTTGAATGTGTTTGACTTTCATTTAAATTAAAAAGCTTTTTTTGAATGTGTTTGACTTTCATTTGATTTAAAGACTTTGTTTGAATATGTTTGACTTTCATTTGATTCAATTAGCTTTGTAGAATGTATTTTACTTTTATTTTATTTAATTAGCTTTGATTGAATTTATTTGACTCTCATTTGATTCAAACAGCTTTGTTTGAATGTGTTTGACTTTCATTTGATTCAATTAGCTTTGTAGAATGTATTTGACTTTCATTTGAATAAAATAACTTTGTTTGACTGTGTTTGACTTTCATTTAATTCAATTTGCTTTGTAGAATGTATTTGACTTTCATTTTCTTCAAATAGCTTTGTTAGAATGTTTTTGACTTTCATTTGATTCAATTAGCTTTGTAGAATGTATTTGACATTCATTTAATTAAAATATCTTTGTTTGAATGTGTTTGACTTTCATTTTATTCAATTAGCTTTGTTTGAATGTGTTTGACTTTCATTTGATTCAATTAGCTTTGTAGAATGTATTTGACATTCATTTAATTAAAATAGCTTTGTTTGAATGTGTTTGACTTTCATTTGATTCAATTAGCTTTGTAGAATGTGTTTGACTGTCATTTGATTCAAATAGCTTTGTTTGAATGTGTTTGAATTTCATTTGATTCAAATAGCTTTGTTTGAATGTGTTTGACTTTCAATTGATTCAATTAGCTTTGTAGAATGTGTTTGACTGTCATTTGTTTCAAATAGCTTTGTTTGAATGTGTTTGAATTTCATTTAGATCAATTGCTTTGTAGAATGCATTTCACTTTCATTTGGATTTTATATAGCTTTGTTGAATGTGAATGTGTTTGGCTTTCATTTAAATTAAAAAAGCTTTTTTTTTGAATGTGTTTGACTTTCATTTGATTTAAAAGGCTTTGTTTGAATGTGTTTGACTTTCATTGATTCAATTAGCTTTGTAGAATGTTATTTTACTTTTATTTGATTTAATTAGCTTTGTTTGAATTTATTTGACTCATCCTTTGATTCAAATAGCTTTGTTTGAATGTGTTTATTGACTTTTCATAAAAATTGATTCAATTAGCTTTTGTAGAATGTATTTGACTTTCATTTGATTCAAATAGCTTTGTTTTGAATGTGTTTGACTTTCAATTGATTTCAATTAGCTTTGTAGAATGTGTTTGACTGTCATTTGATTCAAATAGCTTTGTTTGAATGTGTTTGACTTGCATTTGATTCAATTAGCTTTGTTTGAATGTGTTTGACTTTCATTTGATTCAATTAGCTTTGTAGAATGTATTTGACTTTCATTTGATTCAAATAGCTTTGTTTGAATG
>NW_018745376.1:0-91502 GCF_001683475.1 Chenopodium quinoa
AGAAACTAAGGAATTACAACGTCAAATTGAAGAGCTAATGGGGATGGGTTATGTGCGTGAGTCCATGAGTCCATGTGCCGTTCCTGCTTTGTTAGTCCCTAAGAAAGATGGTACTTGGAGAATGTGTATTGATAGTAGAGCCGTTAATAACATTACTATCAAGTACAGGTTTCCA
Organism: Chenopodium quinoa; assembly: GCF_001683475.1. Lineage (NCBI taxonomy): Eukaryota > Viridiplantae > Streptophyta > Magnoliopsida > Caryophyllales > Amaranthaceae > Chenopodium > Chenopodium quinoa. The sequence goes on from NW_018745376.1 coordinate 176, forward strand.
ATTCCAAGGCTTGATGACATGCTTGATGAGTTAAGTGGTTCCAAGGTCTTCTCAAAGGTAGACTTGAGAAGTGGGTATCATCAAATTCGCATGAGAGAAGGGGATGAATGGAAAACCGCGTTCAAGACAAAGCATGGGTTGTATGAGTGGCTCGTCATGCCATTTGGCCTTACAAATGCCCCTAGCACGTTCATGAGATTAATGAATGAGGTGCTAAGGCCATTTCTTGGCAAGTTCGTGGTAGTATACTTGGATGACATTCTCATTTATTCACGTGATGAAGAATCTCATTTTGATCATCTTTTCCAAGTATTTTCTGTTTTGAGGCAAGAAAAATTGTATGGGAAACTAGAAAAATGTGATTTTTTATTGTATGAAGTCATGTTTCTTGGTTACATAGTTTCAGGTGATGGCGTGAAGGTGGATCCTAGCAAAATTGAAGCAATTCAATCATGGCCTAGTCCAAGGACACTCACGGAAGTTCGTTCATTTCATGGACTTGCCTCCTTCTATAGAAGATTCATCAAGAATTTTAGCACACTCATGTCTCCCATCACCGAGTGTACTAAGAAAGGCGTGTTTGAATGGACACCCCAAGCTCAAAGGGCATTTGAAGAAGTCAAGAAGAAGATGTGCAACACACCCATCTTAGCACTTCCGGATTTTTCCAAACCATTTGAGGTTGAATGTGACGCAAGTGGAAAGGGTATTGGTGCCGTATTGATTCAAGGTGGGCGTCCCATTGCTTACTTTAGTGAGAAGATGAGTCAAGGCAAGTTGAATTACTCCACCTATGATAAAGAGTTCTATGCTATGGTAAGAGCTCTAGATCATTGGTCACATTACTTGAGGCCACAACCTTTCATATTGCATTCCGATCATGAATCCTTGAGGTTCATACATGGCCAAAAGAAGCTGAATGCAAGACATGCAAAGTGGGTCGAATTCTTGCAAACATTTAACTTTTCCTCTAAATACAAGAGTGGGAAAGCTAATGTGGTTGCGGATGCCTTTATCTCGAAGGCATAATTTGCTTGGAATGGTTGAAGCAAAGGTACTTGGGTTCGATTTGATCAAAGAATACTATCAAGAAGATGATGAACTCAAAAGGATAATTGATAACTGTGTCCATGGAGTCTATGATCTGTTTTCCTTACATAACGGTTTTCTTTTTAAAGGAAATAGATTATGTATTCCAAAATGTCCCATTAGAAGTTTGTTGATACATGAAGCTCATGGGGGAGGGCTAGCTGGTCACGTTGGTATTCACAAGACATTGGAGCTTCTCCAAGCTCACTTTTATTGGCCGAAAATGTTAGCCACGGTTCATCATGTGGTGAGTCGTTGTTCTACTTGTCAAAGAGCAAAGATGGTGTTTCATAAAGGTCTCTACAAGCCCTTACCAATTCCCGAGAGACCTTGGGAAGATGTTAGTATGGATTTTATTGTAGCTTTGCCAAGAACTCAAAGAGGCAAGGATTCAATAATGGTGGTGGTTGATCGGTTCTCAAAAATGGCTCATTTCATTCCTTGCCATAAAACTGAAGATGCAGTAAAAGTGGCTAAGTTATACTTCGAAGAAGTGGTTCGTTTCCATGGGGTGCCACGCACCATTGTGTCGGATCGTGATACTAAGTTCCTAAGTCATTTTTGGAAGTCTATTTGGCGTTTGATGGGAACTAAGTTATTGTTTTCTACCTCACATCATCCACAAAACCGATGGTCAAACGGAGGTGGTGAATAGGATACTTGGTTCGTTGCTTAGGGCTTTGGTAAGCAAAAGTACCAAAGATTGGGATAATAAGCTTGCTCATGCCGAGTTTGCTTATAATAGGACACCTAGTGCTACTACAAAGTACTCTCCTTTTGAAGTAGTATATGGCGTCAATCCTTATATTCCCATTGATCTTATTGCTTTGCCAAAAGACAAGTTCGTTCATGGTGGGGCAAAGGAGCAAGCCGAGTTCATGCTAAAAGTCCATAAAGAAGTTCGGAGAAACATTGAAAAGGCAAATGAAATCTACAAGAAACAAGCCAACAAACGCGTTAGAAATATGAAGTCTTTTGAAGTTGGGGACTTGGTGTGGATTTACATGAGGAAAGAACGTTTTCCTAGCAAAAGGAAGAACAAGCTTATGCCAAGAGCCGAGGGTCCGTTTGAGGTCGTGGAAAAGATCAATGACAATGCATACAAAATAGATTTGGGAGGCCAATATGGTGTCTCAAGTACATTCAACATTGGTGATCTTGCTCCTTACTTTGATGATGACGAATTGAGAGCAATTCCTTTTGAAGAAGGGGAAGATGACCAAGATGGTCAAGGGTCAACTATCCATGGTCAAGATGAGGAGGTTCAACACGGTGCTATTGAGCAAGGTGCTAAGGGATTATTCTTGTCTAAATCATTCTTCAATCCTATGCACGGTTTTAGTCCAAAGAGTTTAACAAATGGTTACACTTCCCTTAGTGTAATTATTCTTGTTGAAGGTATCTAGTACATGAGCCGTTTTTCCAAGCTTGAAGCCACGCATGATTTATGCATTTGGGAGTTACATTGGACTGATTTTGACAGCGTGATTCAAGGCTTGTGTTGGGCGTGAATTAAGGCATTAGTTGGCTGATTATTCTACCTCTTTACTTGGGGTTTACATGTGATTAATTAGAGAGTTGTTGCTAGAATAAAGGAGCTTGAATCAAGGGTTTAAATGGGAGGTTACAAGCGTGACTCAAGGGGGTTGTTTGCACGTTTTTTGGACGTTGGAAAATGCTGTTTGAAGACCTCATAATTGCTGAACGTTTTCTCCTTAATTTAAGCATAGTTTTAAGCTTAGTTTGATTAGTTTTACTTTGTTGTTATGAGGGGTTAATTGGACAGTCATATGAGCCTTTTAATCACCTTATAATTAGCATTTTATCTTGTCTTTTAATTAGGCAAGTGATGGATGATCATTTAAAAATTGTAGAAGGGAATCCTATGTTCCTTTATGTAACTTATACACTACTATAAATAGTGTACTATGCATGAATGAAAGGCATCCAGAAATTTGCTTAAACACTTGTGTTTTGTTGATTAAACGTGACTTAGCAATTAGTCATTTTTAAGGTCCAAGTTTGATAACTCAAATTTGAAGAGTGCTAGTTTTGGTAGAGTGTTCCCAAACCTAGGAACTTGCGTAGTGAACGAGTGGGTTGAGTGTTCCCCATTCCTAACTACACCAAGCAAAGGGTGAGTGTTCCCCTTTTGTTATATCCGAGACTAGGGTTGAGTGTTTCCCCTATTCTCCCCTTCACTAATCACGATTTCACTAAGACCCCTTAAAACGTACTTTTGTAACAAGGTTCTCATCTTGCTTACACATCAATTAGCTTTTGTAGAATGCATTTCACTTTCATTTGATTTAAATTGCTTTGTTTGAATGTGTTTGACTTTCATTTGATCAAATAGCTTTATCTGAATGTGTTTTGACTTTCATTTGATTCAATTAGCTTTTGTAGAATGTGTTTGACTATCATTTGATTCAATTAGCTTTGTAGAATGTATTTAACTTTCATTTGATTTAATTAACTATGTTTGAATGTATTTGACTCTCATTTTGATTCAAATAGCTTTGTTTGAATGTGTTTGGACTTTCATTTGATTCAATTAGCTTTGTAGATGTATTTGACTTTCATTTGATTCAAAAACCTTTGTTTGAATGTATTTGATTCATATTTGATTCAAATAACTTTGTTTGAATGGGTTTGACTTTCATTTGATTCAAAATAGCTTTGTTTGAATGTGTTTGAATTTCATTTGATTCAATTAGCTTTGTAGAATGTATTTGACTCTCATTTTGGTTCGAATAGCTTTGTTTAAATGTGTTTGACTATCATTTTGATTCAATTAGCTTTTTAGAATGTAATTTGACTTTCATTTGATTCAAATAGCTTTGTTTGAATGTGTTTGACTTTCATTTGATTCAATTAGCTTTGTAGAATGTATTTGACTTTCATTTGATTCAAATAGCTTTGTTTGAGTTTGTTTGACTTTCATTTGATTCAATTAGCTTTGTTGAATGTATTTGACTTTCATTTGATTCAAATAGCTTTGTTTGAATGTGTTTGACTTTCGTTTGATTCAATTAGCTTTGTTAGAATATATTTGACTTTCATTTGATTCGAATAGCTTTTGTTTGAATGTGTTTGACTTTAATTTGATTCAATTAGCTTTGTAGAATGCATTTGACTTTTCATTTGATTCAAATAGCTTTGTTGGAATGTCTTTAACTCTCAATTGATTCAAATAGCTTTGTTTGAATGTGTTTGACTTTCATTTGATTCTAATAGCTTTGTTTTTAATGTGTTTAACTTTCATTTGATTCAATCAGCTTTATAGAATGTATTTGACTTTTATTTGATTTAATTAACTTTGTTTGAATGTGTTTGACTCTCATTTGATTTCAAATAGCATTGTTTGAATGTTTTTTACTTTCATTTGATTCAATTAACTTTATAGAATGCATTTCACTTTCATTTGATTTAAATAACTTTGTTTGAATGTGTTTGACTTTCATTTAATTCAAATAGCTTTGTTTGAATGTGTTTGAATTTCATTTGATTCAATTAGCTTTGTAGAATGTATTTGACTTTCATTTGATTCAAATAGCTTTGTGTGAATGTATTTGACTCATATTCGATTCAACTAGCTTTGTTTGAATGTGTTTGACTTTCATTTAATTAATTAGCTTTGGTAGAATGCATTTCACTTTCATTTGATTTTAAATAACTTTGTTTGGAATGTGTTTAACTTTCATTTGATTTAAAATTGCTTTGTTTGAATGTGCTTCACTTTCATTTGATTCAATTAGCTTTATAGAATGTATTTGACTTTCATTTGATTTCAAATAGCTTTGTTTGAATGTGTTTAAACTCTCAATTGATTCAAAACAGCTTTGTTTGAATGTGTTTGACTTTCATTTGATTCATTAGCTTTGTAGAATGTATTTGGACTTTCATTTTATTCACATAGCTTTGTTTGAATGTGTTTGACTTTCATTTGATTCAATTAGCATTGTAGAATGTATTTGACTTTCATTTGATTCAAATAGCTTTGTTTGAATGTGTTTGACTTTCATTTGAATCAATTAGCTTTGTAGAATGTATTTGACTTTTATTTGATTCAAATAGCTTTGTTTGAATGAGTTTGACTTTTATGTGATTTCAATTAGCTTTGTAGAATGCATTTCACTTTCATTTGATTTAAATTGCTTTGTTTGAATGTGTTTGACTTTCATTTGATCAAATAGCTTTATCTGAATGTGTTTGACTTTCATTTGATTCAATTAGCTTTGTAGAATGTGTTTGACTATCATTTGATTCAATTAGCTTTGTAGAATGTATTTAACTTTCATTTGATTTAATTAACTATGTTTGAATGTATTTGACTCTCATTTGATTCAAATAGCTTTGTTTTGAATGTGTTTGACTTTCATTTGATTCAATTAGCTTTGTAGAATGTATTTGACTTTCATTTGATTCAAAAACCTTTGTTTGAATGTATTTGATTCATATTTGATTCAAATAACTTTGTTTGAATGGGTTTGACTTTCATTTGATTCAAATAGCTTTGTTTGAATTGTGTTTGAATTTCATTTGATTCAATTAGCTTTGTAGAATGTATTTGACTCTCATTTGTTCGAATAGCTTTGTTTAAATGTGTTTGACTATCATTTGATTCAATTAGCTTTTTAGAATGTATTTGACTTTCATTTGATTCAAATAGCTTTGTTTGAATGTGTTTTACTTTCATTTGATTCAATTAGCTTTGTAGAATGTATTTGACTTTCATTTGATTCCAATAGCTTTGTTTGAATTTGTTTGACTTTCATTTGATTCAATTAGCTTTGTTGAATGTATTTGACTTTCATTTGATTCAAATAGCTTTGTTTGAATGTGTTTGACTTTCGTTTGATTCAATTAGCTTTTGTAGAATGTATTTGACTTTCATTTGATTCGAATAGCTTTGTTTGAATGTGTTTTGACTTTTATTTGATTCAATTAGCTTTGTAGAATGCATTTGACTTTCATTTGATTCAAATAGCTTTGTTGGAATGTCTTTAACTCTCAATTGATTCAAATAGCTTTGTTTGAATGTGTTTGACTTTCATTTGATTCAAATAGCTTTGTTTTAATGTGTTTAACTTTCATTTGATTCAATCAGCTTTATAGAATGTATTTGACTTTTATTTGATTTAATTAACTTTGTTTGAATGTGTTTGACTCTCATTTGATTCAAATAGCATTGTTTGAATGTTTTTTACTTTCATTTGATTCAATTAACTTTATAGAATGCATTTCACTTTCATTTGATTTAAATAACTTTGTTTGAATGTGTTTGACTTTCATATAATTCAAATAGCTTTGTTTGAATGTGTTTAGAATTTTATTTGATTCAATTAGCTTTGTAGAATGTATTTGACTTTCATTTGATTCAAATAGCTTTATGTGAATGTATTTGACTCATATTCGATTCAACTAGCTTTGTTTGAATGTGTTTGACTTTCATTTGATTAAATTAGCTTTGTAGAATGCATTTCACTTTCATTTGATTTTAAATAACTTTGTTTGAATGTGTTTAACTTTCATTTGATTTAAATTGCTTTGTTTGAATGTGTTTCACTTTCATTTGATTCAATTAGCTTTATAGAATGTATTTGACTTTCATTTGATTCAAATAGCTTTGTTTGAATGTGTTTAACTCTCAATTGATTCAAATAGCTTTGTTTGAATGTGTTTGACTTTCATTTGATTCAATTAGCTTTGTAGAATGTATTTGACTTTCATTTTATTCAAATAGCTTTGTTTGAATGTGTTTGACTTTCATTTGATTCAATTAGCATTGTAGAATGTATTTGACTTTCATTTGATTCAAATAGCTTTGTTTGAATGTGTTTGACTTTCATTTGATTCAATTAGCTTTGTAGAATGTATTTGACTTTTATTTGATACAAATAGCTTTGTTTGAATGTGTTTGACTTTCATTTGATTCAATTAGCTTTGTAGAATAAATTTGACTTGAATTTGATGCAAATAAAATTCTTTGAAAGTGTTTGACTTTCATTTGATTTAAAAAGATTTGTAGAATGCATTTCACTTTCATTTCATTTAAATAGCTTTGTTTGAACGTGTTTGAGTTTCATTTGATTCAAAATAGCTTTGTTTGAATGTGTTTTGACTTTCATCTGATTCAATTAGCTTTGTAGAATGCATTTCACTTTCATTTCATTTAAATAGCTTTGTTTTGAACGTGTTTGACTTTCATTTGATTCAAATAGCTTTGTTTGAATGAGTTTGACTTTTATGTGATTCAATTAGCTTTGTAGAATGCATTTCACTTTCATTTGATTTAAATTGCTTTGTTTGAATGTGTTTGACTTTCATTTGATCAAATAGCTTTATTTGAATGTGTTTGACTTTCATTTGATTTTAAATTGCTTTTGTTTGAATGTGTTTGACTTTCATTTGATTCAAATAGCTTTATTTGAATGTGTTTGACTTTTATTTGATTCAATTAGCTTTGTAGAATGCATTTTCACTTTCATTTGATTTAAATAGCTTTGTTTGAACGTGTTTGACTTTCATTTTGATTCAAATAGCTTTATTTGAATGTGTTTGACTTTCATTTGATTCAATTAGCTTTGTAGAATGTATTTGACTTTCATTTCATTCAAATAGCTTTGTTTGAATGTGTTTGACCTTCATGTGATTCAATTAGCTTTGTAAAATGTATTTCACTTTCATTTGATTTAAATTGCTTTGTTTTGAATGTGTTTGACTTTTCATATTATTTCAATTAGCTTTGTAGAATGTATTTGACTTTCATTTGATTCAAATAGCTTTGTTTGAATGTTTTTTACTTTCATTTGATTCAATTAGCTTTTTAGAATGTATTTGACTTTCATTTAATTCAAATAGCTTTGTTTCAATGTGTTTGACTTTCATTTGATTCAATTAGCTTTGTAGAATGTATTTAACTTTTATTTGATTTAATTAGCTTTGTTTGAATGTATTTAACTCTCATTTGATTCAAATAGCTTTATTTGAATGTGTTTGACTATCATTTGATTCAATTACCTTTGTAGAATGTATTTAACTTTTCATTTGATTTAATTAACTTTGTTTTGAATGTATTTGACTCTCATTTGATTCAAATAGCTTTGTTTGAATGTGTTTGACTTTCATTTGATTCAATTAGCTTTGTAGAATGTATTTGACTTTCATTTGCTTCAAAAACCTTTGTTTGAATGTATTTGATTCATATTTGATTCAAATAACTTTGTTTGAATTGGTTTGACTTTCATTTGATTCAAATAGCTTTGTTTGAATGTGTTTGAATTTCATTTGATTCAATTAGCTTTGTAGAATGTATTTGACTCTCATTTGGTTCAAATAGCTTTGTTTTAAATGTGTTTGACTATCATTTGATTCAATTAGCTTTTTAGAATGTATTTGACTTTCATTTGATTCAAAGAGCTTTGTTTGAATGTGTTTTGACTTTCATTTGATTCAATTAGCTTTGTAGAATGTATTTGACTTTCTTTTGGTTCAAATAGCTTTGTTTGAATTTGTTTGACTTTCATTTGATTCAATTAGCTTTGTTGAATGTATTTGACTTTCATTTGATTCAAATAGCTTTGTTTGAATGTGTTTTACTTTCGTTTGATTCAATTAGCTTTGTAGAATGTATTTGACTTTCATTTGATTCGAATAGCTTTGTTTGAATGTGTTTGACTTTTATTTGATTCAATTAGCTTTGTAGAATGCATTTGACTTTCATTTGATTCAAATAGCTTTGTTGGAATGTCTTTAACTCTCAATTGATTCAAATAGCTTTGTTTGAATGTGTTTGACTTTCATTTGATTCAAATAGCTTTGTTTTTAATGTGTTTAACTTTCATTTGATTCAATCAGCTTTATAGAATGTATTTGACTTTTATTTGATTTAATTAGCTTTGTTTGAATGTGTTTGACTCTCATTTGATTCAAATAGCATTGTTTGAATGTTTTTTACTTTCATTTGATTCAATTAACTTTTATAGAATGCATTTCACTTTCATTTGATTTAAATAACTTTGTTTGAATGTGTTTGACTTTCATTTAATTCAAATAGCTTTGTTTGAATGTGTTTGAATTTCATTTGATTCAATTAGCTTTGTAGAATGTATTTGACTTTCATTTGATTTAAATAGCTTCGTGTGAATGTATTTGACTCATATTCGATTCAACTAGCTTTGTTTGAATGTGTTTGACTTTTTATTTGATTAAATTAGCTTTGTAGAATGCATTTCACTTTCATTTGATTTTAAATAACTTAGTTTGAATGTGTTTAACTTTCATTTGATTTAAATTGCTTTGTTTGAATGTGTTTCACTTTCATTTGATTCAATTAGCTTTTATAGAATGTATTTGACTTTCATTTGATTCAAATAGCTTTGTTTGAATGTGTTTAACTCTCAATTGATTCAAATAGCTTTGTTTGAATGTGTTTGACTTTCATTTGATTCAATTAGCTTTGTAGAATGTATTTGACTTTCATTTTATTCAAATAGCTTTGTTTGAATGTATTTGACTTTCATTTGATTCAATTAGCATTGTAGAATGTATTTGACTTTCATTTGATTCAAATAGCTTTGTTTGAATGTGTTTGACTTTCATTTGATTCAATTAGCTTTGTAGAATGTATTTGACTTTTATTTGATACAAATAGCTTTGTTTGAATGTGTTTTGACTTTCATTTGATTCAATTAGCTTTGTAGAATGTATTTTACTTTCATTTGATTCAAATAGCTGATGTAAAAACTAGTAGATGAAATTAGTTTAAACAAGTTAATGAATCAAGCTTAAGCAAAGGATTGATTTTAGGTTGGGGTTTAGGTATGTTTTATGTAGAATTTAGGTGTAGGTTTGTAAGGATTACTCACTTAACAAACAAGGATATGAAGGCAAGGATTTCTCACTCAACCTACTAAGTTCAAATTGTATGGAAGGATTACTCACTTAACCACTCAACCTCTTCAAGTCTAACTTGGTACAAAAACCGGTTATTTCACAAACAAATAATCAGTTTTTAAGTTCAAGCAAAAGCTCTTTTTCATTGGTCAAAATCTCCTTACAAACTACAATTACATGCCTTTTATAAGCAACTAAAAGAACTAACAATCATTGCTTAACTTAAAGAAGCAAACTGATTTATTAAAGCTTTAAACAACGAAAATGAAACTAAGCCTAAATTACGTCTAAGTGCAGCAGCCTCTTAGTCTTCATATGCCCCTTAACGTCCTTATTAAACGCATGTAAATGAGCTAAGCAAACAGCCACAAATTCAGCAAGAAAACCGTTGGAGGTGCATTTGTAACCCCTCCTTTGATTCACGCCCCTTTCATTATTCATGCATTGAAGTTTCTCCTTGAGTTCCTCTCAACTGAAATGGCTGTTCAAAATGCTTCAATTAACGTGCTTAATGAGCAATTAAGCAAGTAAATCCATGATTAAAACCAAACGGACCATGGGCAGCAAAAGAATCCAAGGTTTGGTCTTCAAATGATTTCGCAAGTATCACTTCTTTGGATGAACCGTAACTTGGACTTGTGCTTGGACTTGGATGAAAATTGTGACTAGGACTAATAGGACTTTCGTGATTTGCATCATCCTCCCCTTCTTCGAAAGGAGTTGTCCTCAACTCGTCATCTTCTAAATAAGGAGCTAGGTCACCAATATTGAAAGTTGATGAAACTCCAAATTGCCTCCAAGATCAACTTTTTATGCATTATCATTGATTCTTTCCATGATTTGAAAAGGACCCTCTGCCCTTGGCATCAACTTGTGCTTTCGTTGCTTAGGGAATCTTTCTTTTCGAAGAAAAAATCCAAACAAGATCACCCACTTCGAATTTTCTCACATTGCTCAAGTGTTTGTTTGCTTGCTTCTTGTAGGACTCGTTAGCTTTCTCAATGTTCTTCCTTACTTCTTTATGAATATTCATCATGAACTCAACATGCTCCTTGGCTGTCCCATGAACAAATTTGTCCTTAGGAATTGCAATGTAATCAATAGGAACATAAGGATTGACCCCATAAACAATTTCGAATGGTGAGTACTTCGTGGTTTTACTTGGAGTTCTATTGTAAGCAAATTCAGCATGAGCTAGCTTTAGATCCCAATCTTTCCCTCCTTTATTCACTAAGGCACGCAGCAATGTTCCAAGAACTCTATTCACCACCTCAGTTTGACCATCCGTTTGTGGATGATGGCTAGTTGAGAAAAGTAGCTTGGTACCCACGAGCCTCCATAATGACTTCCAAAAATGGCTCACAAACATTTGTATCACGATCTGAAACAATGGTTCTAGGCAAACCATGTAACTTAGCCACCTCCTTGAAAAAAAATTGAGCCACGTTATAAGCATCATCCACTTTTTTACAAGCAATGAAATGGGCCATCTTCGAAAATCGATCAGCAACCACCATGTTTGAATCTTTTCCACGAGCTGTTCTAGGCAAGGCCATGATGAAATCCATACTCAAATCCTCCCAAGGTCTTTCGGGAATTGGCAAAGGCTTGTATTCACCTCTATGAAAGGTCATTTTAGCCCTTTGCCAAGTAGAACATCTAGCTAGGATTTGGTGCACGTTAGCTAGCATCTTTTGGCCAATAAAATGACTTTGCAAGATCTCTAGGGTCTTTTGAATACCCATATGACCAGCAAGGCCTCCTCCATGAGCTTCCCTTATCAATAAGTCACGAATTGCCCCTTTAGGAACACAAAGTTTGTTTTCCTTTGAAAAGAAAACTATCCACCATCACGAATTGACCATTACTCCATGCTTTGCAAGCTTCAATGATTTCCATAAGTTCATGTCATCTTTGTAAGCTTCCTTTCATAATTTCAAAACCAAGGACCTTAGCTTCCATGATTCCAAGTAGGGTATGCCTCCTTGACAAAGCATCAGCCACAATGTTTGCTTTCCCTTGCTTATATTTCGTTAGCAAAATTGAAGGATTGAAGGAACTCTACCCACTTAGCATGCCTAGCATTCAATTTTTTTTGGCCATGTATGAACCTCAAAGACTCATGATCCGAATGCAAGATGAATGGTTGTGGCCTCAAATAATGTGATCAATGATCTAAGGCTCGAACCATGGCATAAAATTCTTTGTCATAAGTGGCATAGTTCAATTTCCCTTGGCTCAATTTCTCACTAAAGTAGGCAATGGGTTTTTTTTCTTGGATTAGGACAGCCCCTATTCCCTTCCCACTTGCATCACACTCAACTTCAAAGGGTTTCATGAAATCAGGTAAGGCTAAAACAGGTGCCTCACACATCTTTTTTTTCACTAGTTCAACGCCTCTTGGGCTTGAGGGTTCCATTGGAAGGTTCCTTTCTTTGTACACTCGGTGATAGGAGCCATGAGGGTACTAAAGTTCTTAATGAACCTTCTATAGAAAGAGGTTAGTCCATGAAATGAACGAACTTCAGTAATGGTTTTTGGGATAGGCCACGAAGCAATGGCTTCTATTTTGCTTGGATCCACCTTGATTCCATCACCTGAAACAATGTAACCAAGAAAAACAATTTCGGTTAGCAAAAAATTGACACTTCTCCAACTTCGCATACAATTTTTTCTCCCTCAAAGTTCTAAAGATTTCTTCCAAGTGCCTCAAATGATCTTCCTCATTTGTACTATAGATGAGAATATCATCTAAGTAAACAACTACAAACCTCCCCAAAAAAGGTCTCAACATCTCATTCATAAGCCTCATGAAAGTACTTGGGGCATTTGTTAAACCAAATGGCATAACAAGCCATTCATACAACCCATGCTTGGTTTTAAAGCTGTTTTCCACTCATCACCCTCCCTCATACGAATTTGGTGATACCCACTTCTCAAATCAATTTTTGAAAACACTCTAGCCCACTCAACTCATCCAACATATCATCAAGCCTAGGTTATGGGAAACCTATACTTAATGGTTATATTGTTCACAGCCCTACTATCAATCACATCCTCCATGTTCCATCTTTTTTAGGCACTAACAAGGTAGGAACAGCACAAGGACTCATAGACTCTCTCACATAACCCATTTGCTTCAACTCCTCAATTGTTTTTTGCAACTCTTTAGTTTCCATGGGATTACATCTATAAGGTGGTTTGTTAGGAAGGGGTGCTCCCGGAATTAGGTCAATTTGATGTTCTATCCCACGAATGGGAGGTAATCCTAAAGGTAACTCATTAGGAAAAACATCCTCATAAGCTTTGACTAATTCGGCCAACCTAGGGTTTTTGTTGAACAAACCCTTCATGCTCCTCCTTAGACAACAACAAAAACACCTCATCTTCCTTCTCTAAGGTCTTTTCGAATTCTTTGAAAGAAAGTAACAAGATTTCCTTTCTTTTGGGCTCTTTTTGTGGTGTTTGCGGTGGTGGGAATTGTGTTTGGGGAATCTTTTTTTGTGGTGGTAAGGGATGCAACACTTTCTTGCTGCCTTGGTGGGTGATAGTATAGGTATTAGTTAGACCATCATGGATTGATTTTCTATCACTTTGCCATGGTCTTCCTAATAAAACGTGACATGCATCCATTGGAATGACATCACACAAAATCTCATCAACATAAGAACCAATCTGAAATTTTACTAAGCATTGTCTCCTAACTCCCGTACTCTTACTCTTATCAAGACAACTCAATTTGTAAGGGGTAGGGTGTCTAGTGGTTTTCAAATCAAGTTTTTTCACAAGGACACTTGATACAACATTCGCTTCACTACCACTATCAACAATTAAGTCACAAACATCTCCATTAACCTTGCATTTGGTTAAAAAGACATTCTCTCTTTGCAAAGGGTTTCTTTCAACCTCAACTTGCATTTGTAAAGCTCTCCTCAAGACTAGGCTGTTTTTTTCGGGGAAACAATCATCACCTTGTTCCTCCTCTTCATTAGAATCATAAGATTCCAAAGGGTCATTTTCAACACCATTTTCATCCTCTAACTCCTCATCTAGGCTAAAAGGTTGAGCCATCATATTTTTTAGCTCTCTCATGGTTAAAGCTCTAGTATTAGGACAATCCCTCTTATAGTGTCCTCTCCCATGACACTTAAAACACACTATGTCACTCAAGTCCCCGGTTTTGACAACAGCTTTGCCTTTTTCTTTTGGGTCAAAGGAACTTGGGTTTCTTTTGGTGGAATTTGGGAAAGAAGAGTTTTCTTTTGGTGGATTGAATGGACGTTTGAATTTTGGGTCAAAAGAGTTCGAAGGTTTCTTCTTCTTCCTTTGATTATCAAATTTCACCGAAAGCTTACAAGCTTCATCAAAGGTCAGATTGGGTTGCACCTCTACTTTCTCATAAATGTCCTTATCTAAACCAGCCATAAACCTCCCTAATTTGAGTTCTTCGTTTTCCTCTATTTCGCACACAATGGAAAGTTTCTCAAATTCTTTTATGTACTCCTCCACACTACTACTACCTTGTTGCAAGGTACTCCATTTAACATACATGGACTGTTTGTAATTAGAAGGCACAAAACGTCCCCTAAGTTTCTTCCTAAGCTTGGTCCATGTAGAAATACGAGTTTTCCCATTTCTTTCTCGTTTTCTTTGGACTCCTTTCAACCAAGTTTCAGCATACTTGGCTATCTTCACCTTAGCAATCTTGTACTTTTGTTCATCTTCCTCAACGTCTTTGAACTCAAAGTACCTCTCAAGTGATTGCTCCCACTCCAAGTACTTCTCAGGGTCAAGAGTACCATCAAAAAGGTCTACATCCACCTTTAGACTCTTGTCATCATATCTAGGAGGGTTTTGACGCCCATCCCTTTGTTCTTGTGTCAACAAACGAGCCATTAGAGCCATTATATTACCATGTAATTGCTCATTGGTTTCCAAGAGCCTTTGTTGGTTTTCCTCCATAATTCTAAGTCTCCTTTGGTCAACGGTTTCATTTGGGTTTGCTTGATCCATTTGGACAGGAACAACCCCCTACCTGACGCGCCGAATGATGTAAAAACTAATAGATGAAATTAGTTTAAACAAGTTAATGAATCAAGCTTAAGCAAAGGATTGATTTTAGGTTGGTGTTTAGGTACGTTTATGTAGAATTTAGGTGTAGGTTTGTAAGGATTACTCACTTAACAAACAAGGATATGAAGGCAAGGATTTCTCACTCAACCAACTAAGTTCAAATTGTATGGAAGGATTACTCACTTGACCACTCAATCTCTTCAAGTCTAACTTGGTACAAAAACCGGTTATTTCACAAACAAATAATCAGTTTTTAAGTTCAAGCAAAAGCACTTTTTCATTGATCAAAATCTGATTACAAACTACAATTACATGCCTTTTATAAGCAACTAAAAGAACTAACAATCATTGCTTAACTTAAAGAAGCAAACTGATTTATTAAAGCTTTAAAACAACGAAAATGAAACTAAGCCTAAAGTACGTCTAAGTGCAGCAGCCTTTTAGTCTTCATAAGCCCCTTTCATTATTCATGCATTGAAGTTTCTCCTTGAGTTCCTCTCAACTGAAATGGCTGTACAAAATGCTTCAATTAACGTGCTTAATGAGCAATTAAGCAAGTAAATCCATGATTAAAACCAAACGGACCATGGGCAGCAAAAGAACCCAAGGTTTGGTCTTCAAATGATTTCGCAAGTATCACTTCTTTGGATGAACCGTGACTTGGACTTGTGCTTGGACTTGGATGAAAATTGTGACTAGGACTAATAGGACTTTCGTGATTTGTATCACAAACACATTCAAAAAGAGTTTTTTTGAATCAAATGAAGGTCAAATGCAATCTGCAAAGCTAATCAAATCAAATGAAAGTCAAACACATTCAAACAAAGCTTATTGAATCAAATGTAAGTCAAATACATTCAAACAAATCTTTTTGAATCAAATGAAAGTCAAATGCATTCAACAAAGCTTATTGAATCAAATGAAAGTCAAAAAAATCTAAAAAAAATCTTATTAAATCAAATGAAAGTCAAACACATTCAGACAAAGCTATTTGAATCAAATGAAAGTCAAATGCATTCTACAAATCTAATTGAATCAAATGAAAGTAAAAAACATTTGAACAAAGCCAATTGAATCAAATGAAAAGTCAAACACATTCAAACAAACTTATCTGAATCAAATGAAAGTCAAACACATTCAAACAGTGCTAATTGAATAAAATGAAAGTCAAACACATTTAAAAAAGAGCTTTTTGAATCAAATGAAGGTCAAATGCATTTAAGAAAGCTAATTGAATCAAATGTAAGTCAAACACATTCAAACAGAGCTCTCAAATGCATTCAACAAAGCTAATTGAATCAAACGAAAGTCAAAAACATCTATAAAAATCTAATTAAATCAAATGAAAGTCAAACACATTCAAATAAAGCTATTTGAATCAAATGAAAATCAAATGCATTCTAAAAATCTAATTGAATCAAATGAAAGTAAAAACATCTAAAAAATTCAAATTAAATCAATAAAAGGTCAAACACATTCAAACAAAACTATTTGAATCAAATGAAAGTTAAAATCATTCTATAAAGCTAATTGAATCAAATGAAAGTCAAACACATTCAAACAAAGCTTATTGAATCAAATGTAAGTCAAATACATTCAAACAAATCTTTTTGAATCAAATGAAAGTCAAATGCATTCAACAAAGCTTATTGAATCAAATGAAAGTCAAAAACATCTAAAAAAAATCTTATTAAATCAAATGAAAGTCAAACACATTCAGACAAAGCTATTTGAATCAAATGAAAGTCAAATGCATTCTACAAATCTAATTGAATCAAATGAAAGTAAAAAACATTTGAACAAAGCCAATTGAATCAAATGAAAGTCAAACACATTCAAACAAACTTATCTGAATCAAATGAAAGTCAAACACATTCAAACAGTGCTAATTGAATAAAATGAAAGTCAAACACATTTAAAAAGAGCTTTTTGAATCAAATGAAGGTCAAATGCATTTAAGAAAGCTAATTGAATCAAATGTAAGTCAAACACATTCAAACAGAGCTCTCAAATGCATTCAACAAAGCTAATTGAATCAAACGAAAGTCAAAAACATCTATAAAAATCTAATTAAATCAAATGAAAGTCAAACACATTCAAACAAAGCTATTTGAATCAAATGAAAATCAAATGCATTCTACAAATCTAATTGAATCAAATGAAAGTAAAAACATCTAAAAAATTCAAATTAAATCAATAAAAGGTCAAACACATTCAAACAAAACTATTTGAATCAAATGAAAGTTAAAATCATTCTATAAAGCTAATTGAATCAAATGAAAGTCAAACACATTCAAACAAAGCTAATTGAATCAAATGAAAGTCAAACACATTCAAACAAACCTAATTGAATCAAATGAAAGTCAAAGACATTTAAACAGAGCTAATTGAATCAAATGAAAGTCAAACACATCCAAACAAAAGCTAATTGAATCAAATGTAAGTCAAACACATTCAAACAGAGCTTTTTGAATAAAATGAAAGTCAAATGCATTCAACAAAGCTAATTGAATCAAATGAAAATCAAACACATTCAAACACAGCTATTTAAATCAAATGAAAGTCAAATGCTTTCTACAAAGCTAATTGAATCAAATGAAAGTCAAAAAACATTCCAACAAAGCCAATTGAATCAAATGAAATTCAAACACATTCAAACAAACCTGATTGAATCATATGAAAGTCAAACACATTTCAAACAAAGCTAATTGAATCAAATGAAAGTGAAACACATTCAAACAAAATTGATAAGATCAAATGTAAGTCAAACACATTCAAACAGAGCTTTTTGTATCAAATTTAAGTCAAATGCATTTAACAAAGCTAATTGAATCAAACAAAAGTCAAAAACATCTAAAAAAATCAAATTAAATCAAATGACAGTCAAACACATTCAGACAAAGCTATTTGAATCAAATCAAATTCAAATGCATTCTACAAATCTAATTGAATCAAATGAAAGTAAAAAACATTTGAACAAAGCCAATTGAATCAAATGAAAGTCAAACACATTCAAACAGTGCTAATTGAATAAAATGAAAGTCAAACACATTTAAAAAGAGCTTTTTGAATCAAAATGAAGGTCAAATGCATTTAAGAAAGCTAATTGAATCAAATGTAAGTCAAACACATTCAAACAGAGCTCTCAAATGCATTCAACAAAGCTAATTGAATCAAACGAAAGTCAAAAACATCTATAAAAATCTAATTAAATCAAATGAAAGTCAAACACATTCAAACAAAGCTATTTGAATCAAATGAAAATCAAATGCATTCTACAAATCTAATTGAATCAAATGAAAGTAAAAACATCTAAAAAAATTCAAATTAAATCAATAAAAGGTCAAACACATTCAAACAAAACTATTTGAATCAAATGAAAGTTAAAATCATTCTATAAAGCTAATTGAATCAAATGAAAGTCAAACACATTCAAACAAAGCTAATTGAATCAAATGAAAGTCAAACACATTCAAACAAACCTAATTGAATCAAATGAAAGTCAAAGACATTTAAACAGAGCTAATTGAATCAAATGAAAGTCAAACACATCCAAACAAAGCTAATTGAATCAAATGTAAGTCAAACACATTCAAACAGAGCTTTTTGAATAAAATGAAAGTCAAATGCATTCAACAAAGCTAATTGAATCAAATGAAAATCAAACACATTCAAACACAGCTATTTAAATCAAATGAAAGTCAAATGCTTTCTACAAAGCTAATTGAATCAAATGAAAGTCAAAAACATTCCAACAAAGCCAATTGAATCAAATGAAATTCAAACACATTCAAACAAACCTGATTGAATCATATGAAAGTCAAACACATTCAAACAAAGCTAATTGAATCAAATGAAAGTGAAACACATTCAAACAAAATTGATAAGATCAAATGTAAGTCAAACACATTCAAACAGAGCTTTTTGTATCAAATTTAAGTCAAATGCATTTAACAAAGCTAATTGAATCAAACAAAAGTCAAAAACATCTAAAAAAATCAAATTAAATCAAATGACAGTCAAACACATTCAGACAAAGCTATTTGAATCAAATCAAATTCAAATGCATTCTACAAATCTAATTGAATCAAATGAAAGTAAAAAACATTTGAACAAAGCCAATTGAATCAAATGAAAGTCAAACACATTCAAACACAGCTAATTGAATCAAATGAAAGTAAAACACATTAAAACAAACCTAATTCAATCAAATGAAAGTCAAACACATTCAAACAGAGCTAATTGAATCAAATGAAACTCAAACACATTCAAAAAGAGTTTTTTGAATCAAATGAAGGTCAAATGCAATCTTCAAAGCTAATCAAATCAAATGAAAGTCAAACACATTCAAAACAAAGCTTATTGAATCAAATGTAAGTCAAATACATTCAAACAAAGCTTTTTGAATCAAATGAAAGTCAAATGTATTCAACAAAGCTTATTGAATCAAATGAAAGTAAAAAACATCTAAAAAAATCTAATTAAATTAAATGAAAGTCAAACATATTCAGACAAAGCTATTTGAATCAAATGAAAGTTAAATGCATTCTACAAATCTAATTGAATCAAATGAAAGTAAAAAAACATTTGAACAAAGCCAATTGAATCAAATGAAAGTCAAACACATTCAAACAAACCTATCTGAATCAAATGAAAGTCAAACACATTCAAACAATGCTAATTGAATAAAATGAAAGTCAAACAAGGTGAAATGCATTTAAGAAAGCTAATTGAATCAAATGAAAGTCAAACACATTCAAACAAAGCTAATTGAATCAAATGTAAGTCAAACACATTCAAACAAAGCTGATTAGATCTAATGTAAGTCAAAACACATTCAAACAGAGCTTTTGAATCAAATAAAAGTCAAATGCATTCAACAAAGCTAATTAAATCAACCGAAAGTCTAAAACATTTAAAAAATCTAATTAAATCAAATCAAAGACAAACACATTCAGACAAAGCTATTTGAATCAAATGAAATTCAAATGCATTCTACAAATCTAATTGAATCAAATGAAAGTAAAAACATCTAAAAATTCTAATTAAATCAATAAAAGGTCAAACACATTCAAACAAAACTATTTGATTCAAATGAAAGTCAAAAGCATTCTATAAAGCCAATTGAATCAAATGAAAGTCAAACACTTTCAAACAAAGCTAATTGAATCAAATGAAAGTAAAACACATTCAAACAAACCTAATTGAATCAAATGAAAGTCAAAGACATTCAAACAGAGCTAATTGAATCAAATGAAAGTCAAACACAATCAAACAAAGCTAATTGAATCAAATGTAAGTCAAACACATTCAAACAGAGTTTTTTGAATCAAATGAAAGTCAAATGCATTCAACAAAGCTAATTGAATCAAATGAAAGTCAAAAAAAATCTAAAAAAACCTAATTAAATCAAATGAAAGTCAAACACATTCAAACAAAGCTATTTGAATCAAATGAAAGTCAAATGCATTCTACAAATCTATTTGAATCAAATGGAAGTAAAAAACAATCGAACAAAGCCAATTGAATCTAATGAAAGTCAAACACATTCAAACAAAGCTTTTTGAATCAAATGAAAGTCAAATGCATTCAACAAAGCTAATTGAATCAAATGAAAGTCAAACACAATAAAAAAAAGCTAATTAAATCAAATGAAAGTCAAACACATTCAAACAAAGCTATTTGAATTAAATGAAAGTCAAATGCAATCTACAAAGCTAATTGAATCAAATGAAATTTAAACACATTCAAACAAACCTAATTGAATCAAATTAAAGTCAAAAATAACCAAAAAACCTAATTAAATCAAATGAAAGTCAATCACATTCAGACAAAGCTATTTGAATCAAATGAAAGTCAAACACATTCAAACAAACCTAATTGAATCAAATGAAAGTCAAAATCATTCAAACAGAGCTAATTAAATAAAATGAAAGTCAAACACATTCAAAAAGAGCTTTTTGAATGAAATGAAGGTCAACGCAATCTACAAAGCTAATTGAATCAAATGAAAGTCAAACACATTGAAACAAAGCTAATTGGATAAAATTTAAGTCAAACACATTCAAATAGAGCTTTTTTGAATAAAATGAAAGTCAAATGCGTTCAACAAAGCTAATTGAATCAAACGAAAGTCAAAAAACATCTAAAAAAATCTAATTAAATCAAATGAAAGTCAAACACATTCAGACAAAGCTATTTGTATCAAATGAAATTCAAATGCATTCTACAAATCTAATTGAATCAAATGAAAGTCAAAAACATCGAAAAAAATCTAATTAAATAAAATGAAAGTCAAACACAATAAAAAAAGCTAATTAAATCAAATGAAAGTCAAACCCATTCAAACAAAGCTATTTGAATTAAATGAAAGTCAAATGCAATCTACAAAGCTAATTGAATCAAATGAAATTTAAACACATTCAAACAAACCTAATAGAATCAAATGAAAGACGAACACATTCAAACAGAGCTAATTGAATCAAATAAAAGTCAAACCCATTCAAAAAGATCTTTTTGAATTAAATTAAGGTCAAATTTAATCTACAAAGCTAATTGAATCAATTGAAAGTTAAACACATTCAAACAAAGCTATTTGAATGAAATGTAAGTCAAACACATTCAAACAGAGCTTTTTGAATCAAATGAAAGTAAAATGCATTCAACAAAGCTAATTGAATCAAATTAAAGTCAAAAATATCCAAAAAACCTAATTAAATCAAATGAAAGTCAATCACATTCAGACAAAGCTATTTGAATCAAATGAATTCAAATGCATTCTACAAATCTAATTGAATCAAATGAAAGTCAAAAACATTCGAACAAAGCCAATTGAATCAAATGAAAGTCAATCACATTAAGACAAAGCTATTTGAATCAAATGAAAGTCAAATGCATTCTACAAATCTAATTGAATCAAATGAAAGTAAAAAACATTTGAACAAAGCCAATTGAATCAAATGAATGTCAAACACATTCAAACAAACCTATCTGAATCAAATGAAAGTCAAAACATTCAAACAGTGCTAATTGAATAAAATGAAAGTCAAACACATTTAAAAAGAGCTTTTTGAATCAAATGAAGGTCAAATGCATTTAAGAAAGCAAATTGAATCAAATGACAGTCAAACACATTCAAACAAAGCTAATTGAATCAAATGAAAGTCAAACACATTCAAACACAGCTATTTGAATCAAATGAAAGTCAAATGCTTTCTACAAAGCTAATTGAATCAAATGAAAGTCAAAAACATTCCAACAAAGCCAATTGAATCAAATGAAAGTCAAACACATTCAAACAAACCTAATTGAATCAAATGAAAGTCAAACACATTTAAACAAAAGCTAATTGAATCAAATGAAACTCAAACACATTCAAAAAGAGTTTTTTGAATCAAATGAAGGTCAAATGCAATCTGCAAAGCTAATCAAATCAAATGAAAGTCAAACACATTCAAACAAAGCTTATTGAATCAAATGTAAGTCAAATACATTCAAACAAAGCTTTTTTGAATCAAATGAAAGTCAAATGTATTCAACAAAGCTTATTGAATCAAATGAAAGTAAAAAACATCTAAAAAAATCTAATTAAATTAAATGAAAGTCAAACATATTCAGACAAAGCTATTTGAATCAAATGAAAGTTAAATGCATTCTACAAATCTAATTGAATCAAATGAAAGTAAAAAACATTTGAACAAAGCCAATTGAATCAAATGAAAGTCAAACACATTCAAACAAACCTATCTGAATCAAATGAAAGTCAAACACATTCAAACAATGCTAATTGAATAAAATGAAAGTCAAACACATTGAAAAAGAGCTTTTTGAATCAAATGAAGGTCAAATGCATTTAAGAAAGCTAATTGAATCAAATGAAAGTCAAACACATTCAAACAAAGCTAATTGAATCAAATGTAAGTCAAACACATTCAAACAAAGCTGATTAGATCAAATGTAAGTCAAACACATTCAAACAGAGCTTTTTGAATCAAATAAAAGTCAAATGCATTCAACAAAGCTAATTGAATCAACCGAAAGTCTAAAACATTTAAAAAATCTAATTAAATCAAATCAAAGACAAACACATTCAGACAAAGCTATTTGAATCAAATGAAATTCAAATGCATTCTACAAATCTAATTGAATCAAATGAAAGTAAAAACATCTAAAAAAATTCTAATTAAATCAATAAAAGGTCAAACACATTCAAACAAAACTATTTGATTCAAATGAAAGTCAAAAGCATTCTATAAAGCCAATTGAATCAAATGAAAGTCAAACACTTTCAAACAAAGCTAATTGAATCAAATGAAAGTAAAACACATTCAAACAAACCTAATTGAATCAAATGAAAGTCAAAGACATTCAAACAGAGCTAATTGAATCAAATGAAAGTCAAACACAATCAAACAAAGCTAATTGAATCAAATGTAAGTCAAACACATTCAAACAGAGTTTTTTGAATCAAATGAAAGTCAAATGCATTCAACAAAGCTAATTGAATCAAATGAAAGTCAAAAAAAATCTAAAAAAACCTAATTAAATCAAATGAAAGTCAAACACATTCAAACAAAGCTATTTGAATCAAATGAAAGTCAAATGCATTCTACAAATCTATTTGAATCAAATGGAAGTAAAAAACAATCGAACAAAGCCAATTGAATCTAATGAAAGTCAAACACATTCAAACAAAGCTTTTTGAATCAAATGAAAGTCAAATGCATTCAACAAAGCTAATTGAATCAAATGAAAGTCAAACACAATAAAAAAAAGCTAATTAAATCAAATGAAAGTCAAACACATTCAAACAAAGCTATTTGAATTAAATGAAAGTCAAATGCAATCTACAAAGCTAATTGAATCAAATGAAATTTAAACACATTCAAACAAACCTAATTGAATCAAATTAAAGTCAAAATAACCAAAAAACCTAATTAAATCAAATGAAAGTCAATCACATTCAGACAAAGCTATTTGAATCAAATGAAAGTCAAACACATTCAAACAAACCTAATTGAATCAAATGAAAGTCAAAATCATTCAAACAGAGCTAATTAAATAAAATGAAAGTCAAACACATTCAAAAAGAGCTTTTTGAATGAAATGAAGGTCAACGCAATCTACAAAGCTAATTGAATCAAATGAAAGTCAAACACATTGAAACAAAGCTAATTGGATAAAATTTAAGTCAAACACATTCAAATAGAGCTTTTTGAATAAAATGAAAGTCAAATGCGTTCAACAAAGCTAATTGAATCAAACGAAAGTCAAAAACATCTAAAAAAATCTAATTAAATCAAATGAAAGTCAAACACATTCAGACAAAGCTATTTGTATCAAATGAAATTCAAATGCATTCTACAAATCTAATTGAATCAAATGAAAGTCAAAAACATCGAAAAAAATCTAATTAAATAAAATGAAAGTCAAACACAATAAAAAAAGCTAATTAAATCAAATGAAAGTCAAACCCATTCAAACAAAGCTATTTGAATTAAATGAAAGTCAAATGCAATCTACAAAGCTAATTGAATCAAATGAAATTTAAACACATTCAAACAAACCTAATAGAATCAAATGAAAGACGAACACATTCAAACAGAGCTAATTGAATCAAATAAAAGTCAAACCCATTCAAAAAGATCTTTTTGAATCAAATTAAGGTCAAATTTAATCTACAAAGCTAATTGAATCAATTGAAAGTTAAACACATTCAAACAAAGCTATTTGAATGAAATGTAAGTCAAACACATTCAACAGAGCTTTTTGAATCAAATGAAAGTCAAATGCATTCAACAAAGCTAATTGAATCAAATTAAAGTCAAAAATATCCAAAAAACCTAATTAAATCAAATGAAAGTCAATCACATTCAGACAAAGCTATTTGAATCAAATGAATTCAAATGCATTCTACAATCTAATTGAATCAAATGAAAGTCAAAAACATTCGAACAAAGCCAATTGAATCAAATGAAAGTCAATCACATTCAGACAAAGCTATTTGAATCAAATGAAAGTCAAATGCATTCTACAAATCTAATTGAATCAAATGAAAGTAAAAAACATTTGAACAAAGCCAATTGAATCAAATGAATGTCAAACACATTCAAACAAACCTATCTGAATCAAATGAAAGTCAAACACATTCAAACAGTGCTAATTGAATAAAATGAAAGTCAAACACATTTAAAAAGAGCTTTTTGAATCAAATGAAGGTCAAATGCATTTAAGAAAGCAAATTGAATAAATGACAGTCAAACACATTCAAACAAAGCTAATTGAATCAAATGAAAGTCAAACACATTCAAACACAGCTATTTGAATCAAATGAAAGTCAAATGCTTTCTACAAAGCTAATTGAATCAAATGAAAGTCAAAAACATTCCAACAAAGCCAATTGAATCAAATGAAAGTCAAACACATTCAAACAAACCTAATTGAAATCAAATGAAAGTCAAACACATTTAAACAAAGCTAATTGAAATCAAAGGAAAGTCAAACACATTCAAACAAAATTGATTAGATCAAATGTAAGTCAAACACATTCAAACAGAGCTTTTTGAATCAAATTAAAGTCAAATGCATTCAACAAAGCTAATTGAATCAAACAAAAGTCAAAAACAACTAAAAAAATTAAATTAAATCAAATGACAGTCAAACACATTCAGACAAAGCTATTTGAATCAAATGAAATTCAAATGCATTCTACAAAGCCAATTGAATCAAATGAAAGTCAAACACATTTTAACAAACCTAATTGAATCAAATGAAAGTCAAAATCATTCAAACAAAGCTAATTAAATAAAATGAAAGTCAAACACATTCAAAAAAGAGCTTTTTGAATCAAATGAAGGTCAAACGCAATCTACAAAGCTAATTGAATCAAATGAAAGTCAAACACATTGAAACAAAGCTAATTGGATAAAATATAAGTCAAACACATTCAAATAGAGCTTTTAGAATAAAATGAAAGTCAATTGCGTTCAACAAAGCTAATTGAACAAACGAAAGTCAAAAACATTTAAAAAAATCTAATTAAATCAAATGAAAGTCAAACACATTCAGACAAAGCTATTTGAATCAAATGAAAGTAAAAAACATTTGAAAAAAGCCAATTGAATCAAATGAAAGTAAAAAAACATCTAAAAAAATTCAAATTAAATCAATAAAAAGGTCAAACACATTCAAAAAAAACTATTTGAATCAAATAAAAGTCAAATGCATTCTATAAAGCTAATTGAATCAAATGAAAGTCAACACATTTAAACAAAGATAATTGAATCAAATGAAAGTAAAACACAATAAAACAAACCTAATTGAATCAAATGAAAGTAAAACACATTCAAACAGAGATAATTGAATCAAATGAAAGTCAAACACATTCAAAAAGAGTTTTTTAAATCAAATGAAGGTCAAATGCAATCTGCAAAGCTAATCAAATCAAATGAAAGTCAAACACATTCAAACAAAGCTAATTAAATCAAATGTAAGTCAAATAACTTCAAACAAAGCTTTTTGAATCAAATGAAAGTCAAATGCATTCAATAAAGCTCATTGAATCAAATAAAAGTAAAAAAACAACTAAAAAAATCTAATTAAATCAAATGAAAGTCAAACACATTCAGACAAAGCTATTTGAATCAAATGAAAGTCAAATGCATTCTACAAATCTAATTGAATCAAATGAAAGTAAAAAAACATTTGAACAAAGCCAATTGAATCAAATGAAAGTCAAACACATTCAAACAAACCTAATTGAATCAAATGAAGTCAAACACAATCAAACAAAGCTAATTGAATCAAATGAAAGTAAAACACATTTAAAACAAACCTAACTGAATCAAATGAAAGTAAAACACATTCAAACAGCGCTAATTGAATCAAATGAAAGTCAAACACATTCAAAAAAGAGTTTTTTTGAATCAAATGAAGGTCAAATACAATCTGCAAGCTAATTAAATCAAATGAAAGTCGAACACATTCAAACAAAGCTTATTGAATCAAATGTAAGTCAAATACATTCAAACAAATCTTTTTGAATCAAATGAAAGTCAAATGCATTTAACAAAAGCTTATTGAATCAAATGAAAGTCAAAAACATCTAAAAAAATCTTATTAAATCAAATGAAAGTCAAACACATTCAGACAAAGCTATTTGAATCAAATGAAAGTCAAATGCATTCTACAAATCTAATTGAATCAAATGAAAGTAAAAAACATTTGAACAAAGTCAATTGAATCAAATGAAAGTCAAACACATTTAAACAAACATATCTGAATCAAATGAAAGTCAAACACATTCAAACAGTGCTAATTGAATAAAATGAAAGTCAAACAAATTTTAAAAGAGCTTTTTGAATCAAATGAAGGTCAAATGCATTTAAGAAAGCTAATTGAATCAAATGTAAGTCAAACGCATTCAAACAGAGCTCTCAAATGCATTCAACAAAGCTAATTGAATCAAACAAAAGTCAAAAACATCTATAAAAATCTAATTAAATCAATGAAAGTCAAACACATTTAAACAAAGCTATTTGAATCAAATGAAAATCAAATGCATTCTACAAATCTAATTGAATCAAATGAAAGTAAAAACATCTAAAGATTTCAAATTAAATCAATAAAAGGTCAAACACATTCAAACAAAACTATTTGAATCAAATGAAAGTCAAAAGCATTCTATAAAGCTAATTGAATCAAATGAAAGTCAAACACATTCAAACAAAGCTAATTGAATCAAATGAAAGTAAAACACATTCAAACAAACCTAATTGAATCAAATGAAAGTCAAAGACATTTAAACAGAGCTAATTGAATCAAATGAAAGTCAAACACATCCAAACAAAGCTAATTGAATCAAATGTAAGTCAAACACATTCAAACAGAGCTTTTTGAATAAAATGAAAGTCAAATGCATTCAACAAAGCTAATTGAATCAAATGAAAATCAAAACACATTCAAACACAGCTATTTGAATCGAATGAAAAGTCAAATGCTTTCTACAAAGGCTAATTGAATCAAATGAAAGTCAAAAACATTCCAACAAAGCCAATTGAATCAAATGAAAGTCAAACACATTCAAACAAACCTAATTGAATTATATGAAAGTCAAACACATTCGAATAAAGCTAATTGAATCAACGAAAGTGAAACACATTCAAACAAAATTGATTAGATCAAATGTAAGTCAAACACATTCAAACAGAGCTTTTTGAATCAAATTTAATTCAAAAGCATTTAACAAAGCTAATTGAATCAAACAAAGTCAAAAACATCTAAAAAATAAAATTAAATCAAATGACAGTCAAACACATTCAGACAAAGCTATTTGAATCAAATGAAATTCAAATGCATTCTACAAATCTAATTGAATAAAATGAAAGTAAAAAAAATTTGAACAAAGCCAATTGAATCAAATGAAAGTCAAACACATTCAAACAAAGCTAATTGAATCAAATGAAAGTAAAACACATTAAAACAAAGCTAATTGAATCAAATGAAAGTCAAACACATTCAAACAGAGCTAATTGAAATCAAATGAAACTCAAACACATTCAAAAAGAGTTTTTTGAATCAAATGAAGGTAAAATGCAATCTGCAAAGCTAATCAAATCAAATGAAAGTCAAACACATTCAAACAAAGCTTATTGAATCAAATGTAAGTCAAATACATTCAAACAAAGCTTTTTGAATCAAATAAAACTCAAATGCATTCAACAAAGCTAATTGAATCAAACGAAAGTCAAAAACATCTAAAAAAATCTAATTAAATCAAATGAAAGTCAAACACATTCAACAAAGCTATTTGAATCAAATGAAAGTCAAATGCATTCTACAAATCTAATTGAATCAAATGAAAGTAAAAAACATTTGAACAAAGCCAATTGAATCAAATGAAAGTCAAACACATTCAAACAAACCTATCTGAATCAAATGAAAGTCAAACACATTCAAACAGTGCTAATTGAATAAAATGAAAGTCAAACACATTTAAAAAGAGCTTTTTGAATCAAATAAAGTTCAAATGCATTTAAGAAAACTAATTGAATCAAATGAAAGTCAAACACATTCAAACAAAGCTAATTGAATCAAATGAAAGTCAAACACATTCAAACACAGCTATTTGTATCAAATGAAAGTCAAATGCATTCTACAAAGCTAATTGAATCAAATGAAAGTCAAACACATTCAAACAAAGCTAATTGAATCAAATGTAAGTCAAACAAATTCAAACAGAGCTTTTTGAATCAAATAAAACTCAAATGCATTCAACAAAGCTAATTGAATCAAACCAAAGTCAAAAACATCTAAAAAAAATCTAATTAAATCAAATGAAAGTCAAACACATTCAGACAAAGCTATTTGAATCAAATCAAAATCAAATGCATTCTACAAATCTAATTGACTCAAATGAAGGTAAAAAACATCTAAAAAATTCAAATTAAATCAATAAAAGGTCAAACACATTCAAACAAAACTATTGAATTAAATGAAAGTCAAAACATTCAAAAAGAGCTTTTTGCATCAAATGAAGGTCAAATGCATTTAAGAAAGCTAATTGAATCATATGAAAGTCAAAGTTATTCAAACACAGCTAATTGAATCAAATGAAAGTCAAACACATTCAAACAAAGCTAATTGAATCAAATGTAAGTCAAACACATTCAAACAGAGCTTTTTGAATCAAATGAAAGTCAAATGCATTTAACAAAGCTAATTGAATCAAATGAAACTCAAACACATTCAAAAAGAGTTTTTTGAATCAAATCAAGGTAAAATGCAATCTGCAAAGCTAATCAAATCAAATGAAAGTCAAACACATTCAAACAAAGCTTATTGAATCAAATGTAAGTCAAATACATTCAAACAAAGCTTTTTGAATCAAATAAAACTCAAATGCATTCAACAAAGCTAATTGAATCAAACGAAAGTCAAAAACATCTAAAAAAATCTAATTAAATCAAATGAAAGTCAAACACATTCAGACAAAGCTATTTGAATCAAATGAAAGTCAAATGCATTCTACAAATCTAATTGAATCAAATGAAAGTAAAAAACATTTGAACAAAGCCAATTGAATCAAATGAAAGTCAAACACATTCAAACAAACCTATCTGAATCAAATGAAAGTCAAACACATTCAAACAGTGCTAATTGAATAAAATGAAAGTCAAACACATTTAAAAAGAGCTTTTTGAATCAAATAAAGTTCAAATGCATTTAAGAAAACTAATTGAATCAAATGAAAGTCAAACACATTCAAACAAAGCTAATTGAATCAAATGAAAGTCAAACACATTCAAACACAGCTATTTGTATCAAATGAAAGTCAAATGCATTCTACAAAGCTAATTGAATCAAATGAAAGTCAAACACATTCAAACAAAGCTAATTGAATCAAATGTAAGTCAAACAAATTCAAACAGAGCTTTTTGAATCAAATAAAACTCAAATGCATTCAACAAAGCTAATTGAATCAAACCAAAGTCAAAAACATCTAAAAAAAATCTAATTAAATCAAATGAAAGTCAAACACATTCAGACAAAGCTATTTGAATCAAATCAAAATCAAATGCATTCTAAAAATCTAATTGACTCAAATGAAGGTAAAAAACATCTAAAAATTCAAACTAAATCAATAAAAGGTCAAACACATTCAAACAAAACTATTGAATTAAATGAAAGTCAAACACATTCAAAAGAGCTTTTTGCATCAAATGAAGGTCAAATGCATTTAAGAAAGCTAATTGAATCATATGAAAGTCAAAGTTATTCAAACACAGCTAATTGAATCAAATGAAAGTCAAACACATTCAAACAAAGCTAATTGAATCAAATGTAAGTCAAACACATTCAAACAGAGCTTTTTGAATCAAATGAAAGTCAAATGCATTTAACAAAGCTAATTGAATGAAATGAAAGTCAAAAATATCTAAAAAAACCTTATTAAATCAAATGAAAGTCAAACACATTCAAACAAAGCTATTTGAATCGAATGAAAGTCAAATGCGTTCTACAAAGCTAATTGAATCAAATGGAAGTAAAAACATTCGAACAAACCCAAATGAATCCAATGAAAGTCAAACACATTCTAACAAAGGTTTTTGAATCAAATGTAAGTCAAATGCATTCAACAAAGCTAATTGAATCAAATGAAAGTCAAAAACATGTAAAAAAATCTAATGAAATCAAATGAAAGTCAAACACAATAAAAAAAGCTAATTAAATCGAATGAAAGTCAAACATTCAAACAAAGCTATTTGAATTTAATGAAAGTCAAATGCAATCTACAAAGCTAATTGAATCAAATGAAAGTTAAATGCAATCAAACAAACCTAATAGAATCAAATGAAAGACGAACACATTCAAACAGAAATTGAATCAAATGAAAGTCAAATGCATTCTATAAAACTAATTGAATCAAATGAAAGTCAAACACATTTAAACAAAGCTAATTGAATCAAATTATAGTAAAACACATTCAAATAAACCTAATAGAATCTAATGAAAGTCAAACACATTCAAACAGAGCTAATTGAATCAAATGAAAGTCAAACACATTCAAACACAGCTATATGAATCAATTGAAAGTCAAATGCTTTCTACAAAGCTAATTGAATCAAATGAAAGTCAAACACATTCAAACAAAGCTAATTGAATCTAATGTAAGTCAAATACATTCAAACAAAGGTTTTTGAATCAAATGAAAGTCAAATGCATTCAACAAAGCTCATTGAATCAAATGAAAGTAAAAAACAACTAAAAAAATCTAATTAAATCAAATGAAAGTCAAACACATTCAGACAAAGCTATTTGAATCAAATGAAAGTCAAATGCATTCTACAAATCTAATTGAATCAAATGAAAGTAAAAAACATTTGAGAAAAGCCAATTGAATGAAATGAAAGTCAAACACATTCAAACAAACCTAATTAAATCAAATGAAATTCAAACACATTCAAACAAAGCTAATTGAATCAAATGAAAGTAAAACACATTAAAACAAACCTAATTGAATCAAATGAAAGTCAAACACATTCAAACAGCGCTAATTGAATCAAATGAAAGTCAAAACACATTCAAAAAGAGTTTTTTGAATCAAATGAAGGTCAAATGCAATCTGCAAAGCTAATCAAATCAAATGAAAGTCAAATACATTCAAACAAATGTTTGAATCAAATGAAAGTCAAATGCATTCAAAAAGCTTATTGAATCAAATGAAAGTCAAAAACATCTAAAAAAAATCTTATTAAATCAAATGAAAGTCAAACACATTCAGACAAAGCTATTTGAATCAAATGAAAGTCAAATGCATTCTACAAATCTAATTGAATCAAATGAAAGTAAAAAACATTTGAACAAAGCCAATTGAATCAAATGAAAGTCAAACACATTCAAACAAACATATCTGAATCAAATGAAAGTCAAACACATTCAAACAGTGCTAATTGAATAAAATAAAAGTCAAACACATTTAAAAAGAGCTTTTTGAATCAAATGAAGGTCAAATGCATTTGAGAAAGCTAATTGAATCAAATGAAAGTCAAACACATTCAAACAAAGCTAATTGAATCAAATGTAAGTCAAACACATTCAAACAGAGCTCTCAAATGCATTCAACAAAGCTAATTGAATCAAACGAAAGTAAAAAACATCTAAAAAAATCTAATTAAATCAAATGAAAGTCAAACACATTCAAACAAAGCTATTTGAATCAAATGAAAATCAAATGCATTCTACAAATCTAATTGACAAATGAAAGTAAAAAACATCTAAAAAATTCAAATTAAATCAATAAAAGGTCAAACACATTCAAACACAAAACAAATTAAAGTCAAACACATTCAAACAAAGCTAATTGAATCAAATGTAAGTCAAATACATTCAAACAGAGCTTTTTTAATCAAATGAAAGTCAAATGTATTCAACAAAGCTAATTGAATCAAATGAAAGTTAAAAACAACTAAAAAAATCTAATTAAATCAAATGAAAGTAAAACACATTCAGACAAAGCTATTTGAATCAAATGAAAGTCAAATGCATTCTACAAATCTAATTGAATCAAATGAAAGTAAAAAACATTTGAACAAAGCCAATTGAATCAAATGAAAGTCAAACACATTCAAACAAACCTAATTGAATCAAATGAAAGTCAAACACATTCAACAAAGCTAATTGAATCAAATGAAAGTAAAACACATTAAAAAAACCTAATTGAATCAAATGAAAGTCAAACACATTCAAACAGAGCTAATTGAATCAAATGAAAGTCAAACACATTCAAAAAGAGTTTTTTGAATCAAATGAAGGTCAAATGCAATCTGCAAAGCTAATCAAATCAAATGAAAGTCAAACACATTCAAACAGTGCTAATTGAATAAATGAAAGTCAAACACATTAAACTATTTGAATCAAGTGAAAGTCAAAAGCATTCTATAAATCTAATTGAATTAAATGAAAGTCAAACACATTCAAACAAAGCTAATTGAATCAAATGAAAGTAAACAATTAAAAAAAACCTAATTGAATCAAATGAAAGTCAAACACATTCAAAAAGAGTTTTTTGAATCAAATGAAGGTCAAATGCAATCTGCAAAGCTAATCAAATCAAATGAAAGTCAAACACATTCAAACAAAGCTTATTGAATCAAATGTAAGTCAAATACATTCAAAAAGCTTTTTGAATCAAATGAAAGTCAAATGCATTCAACAAAGCTAATTGAATCAAATGAAAGTTAAAAACTAAAAAAAATCTAATTAAATCAAATGAAAGTAAAACACATTCAGACAACGCTATTTGAATCAAATGAAAGTCAAATGCATTCTACAAATCTAATTGAATCAAATGAAAGTAAAAAACATTTGAACAAAGCCAATTGAATCAAATGAAAGTCAAACACATTCAAACAAAATTGAATCAAATGAAAGTCAAACACATTCAACAAAGCTAATTGAATCAAATGAAAGTAAAACACATTAAAACAAACCTAATTGAATCAAATGAAAGTCAAACACATTCAAACAGCGCTAATTAAATCAAATGAAAGTCAAACACATTCAAACAGCGCTAATT
This sequence comes from Chenopodium quinoa, assembly GCF_001683475.1. Taxonomy (NCBI): domain Eukaryota; kingdom Viridiplantae; phylum Streptophyta; class Magnoliopsida; order Caryophyllales; family Amaranthaceae; genus Chenopodium; species Chenopodium quinoa. The sequence goes on from NW_018745376.1 coordinate 34,311, forward strand.
GAATCAAATGAAAGTCAAACACATTCAAAAAGAGTTTTTTGAATCAAATGAAGGTCAAATGCAATCTGCAAAGCTAATCAAATCAAATGAAAGTCAAACACATTCAAACAAAGCTTATTGAATCAAATGTAAGTCAAATGCATTCAAACAAAAGCTTTTTGAATCAAATGAAAGTCAAATGCTTTCTACATTGCTAATTGAATCAAATGAAAGTCAAAAACATTCCAACAAAGCCAATTAAACGAAATGAAAGTTAAACACATTCAAACAAACCTAATTGAATCAAATGAAAGTCAAACACATTCAAATAAAGCTAATTGAATCAAATGTAAGTCAAATACATTCAAACAAAGCTTTTTGAATCAAATGAAAGTCAAATGCATTCACAAAGCTCGTTGAATCAAATGAAAGTAAAAAACAACTAAAAAAATCTAATTAAATCAAATGAAAGTAAACACATTCAGACAACGCTATTTGAATCAAATGAAAGTCAAATGCATTCTACAAATCTAATTGAATCAAATGAAAGTAAAAAACATTTGAACAAAGCCAATTGAATCAAATGAAAGTCAAACACATTCAAACAAACCTAATTGAATCAAATAAAAGTCAAAACATTCAAACAAAGCCAATTAAATCAAATGAAAGTAAAACAAATTAAAACAAACCTAATTGAATCAAATGAAAGTAAACACATTAAAACAGCTAATTGAATCAAATGAAAGTCAAACACATTCAAACAAACCTAATTGAATCAAATGAAAGTCAAACACATTCAAACAAAGCTAATTGAATCAAATGAAAGTAAACACATTAAAACAAACCTAATTGAATCAAATGAAAGTCAAACACATTCAAAAAGAGTTTTTTGAATCAAATGAAGGTCAAATGCAATCTGCAAAGCTAATCAAATCAAATGAAAGTCAAACACATTCAAACAAAGCTTATTGAATCAAATGTAAGTCAAATACATTCAAACAAAGCTTTTTGAATCAAATGAAAGTCAAATGCATTCAACAAAGCTTATTGAATCAAATGAAAGTCAAAAACATCTAAAAAAAATCTTATTAAATCAAATGAAAGTCAAACACATTCAGACAAAGCTATTTGAATCAAATGAAAGTAAAAAACATTTGAACAAAGCCAATTGAATAAAATGAAGGTCAAATGCAATCTGCAAAGCTAATCAAATCAAATGAAAGTCAAACACATTCAAACAAAGCTTATTGAATCAAATGTAAGTCAAACACATTCAAATAGAGCTTTTTGAATAAAATGAAAGTCAAATGCGTTCAACAAAGCTAATTGAATCAAACGAAAGTCAAAAACATCTAAAAAAATCTAATTAAATCAAATGAAAGTCAAACACATTCAGACAAAGCTATTTGTATCAAATGAAATTCAAATGCATTCTACAATTCTAATTGAATCAAATGAAAGTCAAAAACATCGAAAAAAATCTAATTAAATAAAATGAAAGTCAAACACAATAAAAAAAGCTAATTAAATCAAATGAAAGTCAAACCCATTCAAACAAAGCTATTTGAATTAAATGAAAGTCAAATGCAATCTACAAAGCTAATTGAATCAAATGAAATTTAAACACATTCAAACAAACCTAATATAATCAAATGAAAGACGAACACATTCAAATAGAGCTAATTGAATCAAATAAAAGTCAAACCCATTCAAAAAGATCTTTTTGAATCAAATTAAGGTCAAATTTAATCTACAAAGCTAATTGAATCAATTGAAAGTTAAACACATTCAAACAAAGCTATTTGAATGAAATGTAAGTCAAACACATTCAAACAGAGCTTTTTGAATCAAATGAAAGTCAAATGCATTCAACAAAGCTAATTGAATCAAATTAAAGTCAAAAATATCCAAAAAACCTAATTAAATCAAATGAAAGTCAATCACATTCAGACAAAGCTATTTGAATCAAATGAAAGTCAAATGCATTCTACAAATCTAATTCAATCAAATGAAAGTCAAAAACATTCGAACAAAGCCAATTGAATCAAATGAAAGTCAATCACATTCAGACAAAGCTATTTGAATCAAATGAAAGTCAAATGCATTCTACAAATCTAATTAAATCAAATGAAAGTAAAAAACATTTGAACAAAGCCAATTGAATCAAATGAATGTCAAACACATTCAAACAAAGCTAATTGAATCAAATGAAAGTCAAACACATTCAAACAAAGATAATTGAATCAAATGAAAGTAAAACACATTTAAACAAACCTAATTGAATCAAACGAAAGTCAAAAACATCTAAAAAAATCTAATTAAATCAAATGAAAGTCAAACACATTCAGACAAAGCTATTTGTATCAAATGAAATTCAAATGCATTCTACAATTCTAATTGAATCAAATGAAAGTCAAAAACATCGAAAAAAATCTAATTAAATAAATGAAAGTCAAACACAATAAAAAAAAGCTAATTAAATCAAATGAAAGTCAAACCCATTCAAACAAAGCTATTTGAATTAAATGAAAGTCAAATGCAATCTACAAAGCTAATTGAATCAAATGAAATTTAAACACATTCAAACAAACCTAATATAATCAAATGAAAGACGAACACATTCAAACAGAGCTAATTGAATCAAATAAAAGTCAAACCCATTCAAAAAGATCTTTTTGAATCAAATTAAGGTCAAATTTAATCTACAAAGCTAATTGAATCAATTGAAAGTTAAACACATTCAAACAAAGCTATTTGAATGAAATGTAAGTCAAACACATTCAAACAGAGCTTTTTGAATCAAATGAAAGTCAAATGCATTCAACAAAGCTAATTGAATCAAATTAAAGTCAAAAATATCCAAAAAACCTAATTAAATCAAATGAAAGTCAATCACATTCAGACAAAGCTATTTGAATCAAATGAAAGTCAAATGCATTCTACAAATCTAATTCAATCAAATGAAAGTCAAAAACATTCGAACAAAGCCAATTGAATCAAATGAAAGTCAATCACATTCAGACAAAGCTATTTGAATCAAATGAAAGTCAAATGCATTCTACAAATCTAATTAAATCAAATGAAAGTAAAAAACATTTGAACAAAGCCAATTGAATCAAATGAATGTCAAACACATTCAAACAAACCTATCTGAATCAAATGAAAGTCAAACACATTCAAACAGTGCTAATTGAATAAAATGAAGGTCAAATGCATTTAAGAAAGCAAATTGAATCAAATGACAGTCAAACACATTCAAACAAAGCTAATTGAATCAAATGAAAGTCAAACACATTCAAACACAGCTATTTGAATCAAATGAAAGTCAAATGCTTTCTACAAAGCTAATTGAATCAAATGAAAGTCAAAAACATTCCAACAAAGCCAATTGAATCAAATGAAAGTCAAACACATTCAAACAAACCTAATTGAATCAAATGAAAGTCAAACACATTTAAACAAAGCTAATTGAATCAAAGGAAAGTCAAACACATTCAAACAAAATTGATTAGATCAAATGTAAGTCAAACACATTCAAACAGAGCTTTTTGAATCAAATTAAAGTCAAATGCATTCAACAAAGCTAATTGAATCAAACAAAAGTCAAAAACATCTAAAAAAATTAAATTAAATCAAATGACAGTCAAACACATTCAGACAAAGCTATTTGAATCAAATGAAATTCAAATGCATTCTACAAAGCCAATTGAATCAAATGAAAGTCAAACACATTTTAACAAACCTAATTGAATCAAATAAAGTCAAAATCATTCAAACAAAGCTAATTAAATAAAATGAAAGTCAAACACATTCAAAAAGAGCTTTTTGAATCAAATGAAGGTCAAACGCAATCTACAAAGCTAATTGAATCAAATGAAAGTCAAACACATTGAAACAAAGCTAATTGAATCAAATGAAGTCAAACACATTCAGACAAAGCTATTTGAATCAAATGAATGTCAAATGCATTCTACAAATCTAATTGAATCAAATGAAAGTAAAAAACATTTGAACAAAGGCAATTGAATCAAATGAAAGTCAAACACATTCAAACAAACCTAATTGAATCAAATGAAAGTCAAACATTCAAACAAAGATAATTGAATCAAATGAAAGTAAAACACATTAAAACAAACCTAATTGAATCAAATGAAAGTCAAACACATTCAAACAACGCTAATTGAATCAAATGAAAGTCAAACTGATGTAAAAACTAATAGATGAAATTAGTTTAAACAAGTTAATGAATCAAGCTTAAGCAAAGGATTGATTTTAGGTTGGTGTTTAGGTACGTTTATGTAGAATTTAGGTGTAGGTTTGTAAGGATTACTCACTTAACAAACAAGGATATGAAGGCAAGGATTTCTCACTCAACCAACTAAGTTCAAATTGTATGGAAGGATTACTCACTTGACCACTCAATCTCTTCAAGTCTAACTTGGTACAAAAACCGGTTATTTCACAAACAAATAATCAGTTTTTAAGTTCAAGCAAAAGCACTTTTTCATTGATCAAAATCTGATTACAAACTACAATTACATGCCTTTTATAAGCAACTAAAAGAACTAACAATCATTGCTTAACTTAAAGAAGCAAACTGATTTATTAAAGCTTTAAACAACGAAAATGAAACTAAGCCTAAAGTACGTCTAAGTGCAGCAGCCTTTTAGTCTTCATAAGCCCCTTTCATTATTCATGCATTGAAGTTTCTCCTTGAGTTCCTCTCAACTGAAATGGCTGTACAAAATGCTTCAATTAACGTGCTTAATGAGCAATTAAGCAAGTAAATCCATGATTAAAACCAAACGGACCATGGGCAGCAAAAGAACCCAAGGTTTGGTCTTCAAATGATTTCGCAAGTATCACTTCTTTGGATGAACCGTGACTTGGACTTGTGCTTGGACTTGGATGAAAATTGTGACTAGGACTAATAGGACTTTCGTGATTTGTAATCACAAACACATTCAAAAAGAGTTTTTTTGAATCAAATGAAGGTCAAATGCAATCTGCAAAGCTAATCAAATCAAATGAAAGTCAAACACATTCAAACAAAGCTTATTGAATCAAATGTAAGTCAAATACATTCAAACAAATCTTTTTGAATCAAATGAAAGTCAAATGCATTCAACAAAGCTTATTGAATCAAATGAAAGTCAAAAAAATCTAAAAAAAAATCTTATTAAATCAAATGAAAGTCAAACACATTCAGACAAAGCTATTTGAATCAAATGAAAGTCAAATGCATTCTACAAATCTAATTGAATCAAATGAAAGTAAAAAACATTTGAACAAAGCCAATTGAATCAAAATGAAAGTCAAACACATTCAAACAAACTTATCTGAATCAAATGAAAGTCAAACACATTCAAACAGTGCTAATTGAATAAAATGAAAGTCAAACACATTTAAAAAGAGCTTTTTGAATCAAATGAAGGTCAAATGCATTTAAGAAAGCTAATTGAATCAAATGTAAGTCAAACACATTCAAACAGAGCTCTCAAATGCATTCAACAAAGCTAATTGAATCAAACGAAAGTCAAAAACATCTATAAAAATCTAATTAAATCAAATGAAAGTCAAACACATTCAAATAAAGCTATTTGAATCAAATAAAAATCAAATGCATTCTAAAAATCTAATTGAATCAAATGAAAGTAAAAACATCTAAAAAATTCAAATTAAATCAATAAAAGGTCAAACACATTCAAACAAAACTATTTGAATCAAATGAAAGTTAAAATCATTCTATAAAGCTAATTGAATCAAATGAAAGTCAAACCACATTCAAACAAAGCTTATTGAATCAAATGTAAGTCAAATACATTCAAACAAATCTTTTTGAATCAAATGAAAGTCAAATGCATTCAACAAAGCTTATTGAATCAAATGAAAGTCAAAAACATCTAAAAAAAATCTTATTAAATCAAATGAAAGTCAAAACACATTCAGACAAAGCTATTTGAATCAAATGAAAGTCAAATGCATTCTACAAATCTAATTGAATCAAATGAAAGTAAAAAACATTTGAACAAAGCCAATTGAATCAAATGAAAGTCAAACACATTCAAACAAACTTATCTGAAATCAAATGAAAGTCAAACACATTCAAACAGTGCTAATTGAATAAAATGAAAGTCAAACACATTTAAAAAGAGCTTTTTGAATCAAATGAAGGTCAAATGCATTTAAGAAAGCTAATTGAATCAAATGTAAGTTCAAACACATTCAAACAGAGCTCTCAAATGCATTCAACAAAGCTAATTGAATCAAAACGAAAGTCAAAAAACATCTATAAAAATCTAATTAAATCAAATGAAAGTCAAACACATTCAAACAAAGCTATTTGAATCAAATGAAAATCAAATGCATTCTAAAAATCTAATTGAATCAAATGAAAGTAAAAACATCTAAAAAATTCAAATTAAATCAATAAAAGGTCAAACACATTCAAACAAAACTATTTGAATCAAATGAAAGTTAAAATCATTCTATAAAGCTAATTGAATCAAATGAAAGTCAAACACATTCAAACAAAGCTAATTGAATCAAATGAAAGTCAAACACATTCAAACAAACCTAATTGAATCAAATGAAAGTCAAAGACATTTAAACAGAGCTAATTGAATCAAATGAAAGTCAAACACATCCAAACAAAGCTAATTGAATCAAATGTAAGTCAAACACATTCAAACAGAGCTTTTTGAATAAAATGAAAGTCAAATGCATTCAACAAAGCTAATTGAATCAAATGAAAATCAAACACATTCAAACACAGCTATTTAAATCAAATGAAAGTCAAATGCTTTCTACAAAGCTAATTGAATCAAATGAAAGTCAAAAACATTCCAACAAAGCCAATTGAATCAAATGAAATTCAAACACATTCAAACAAACCTGATTGAATCATATGAAAGTCAAACACATTCAAACAAAGCTAATTGAATCAAATGAAAGTGAAACACATTCAAACAAAATTGATTAGATCAAATGTAAGTCAAACACATTCAAACAGAGCTTTTTGTATCAAATTTAAGTCAAATGCATTTAACAAAGCTAATTGAATCAAACAAAAGTCAAAAAACATCTAAAAAAATCAAATTAAATCAAATGACAGTCAAACACATTCAGACAAAGCTATTTGAATCAAATCAAATTCAAATGCATTCTACAAATCTAATTGAATCAAATGAAAGTAAAAAACATTTGAACAAAGCCAATTGAATCAAATGAAAGTCAAACACATTCAAACACAGCTAATTGAATCAAATGAAAGTAAAACACATTAAAAACAAACCTAATTCAATCAAATGAAAGTCAAACACATTCAAACAGAGCTAATTGAATCAAATGAAACTCAAACACATTCAAAAAGAGTTTTTTGAATCAAATGAAGGTCAAATGCAATCTTCAAAGCTAATCAAATCAAATGAAAGTCAAACACATTCAAACAAAGCTTATTGAATCAAATGTAAGTCAAATACATTCAAACAAAGCTTTTTGAATCAAATGAAAGTCAAATGTATTCAACAAAGCTTATTGAATCAAATGAAAGTAAAAAACATCTAAAAAAATCTAATTAAATTAAATGAAAGTCAAAACATATTCAGACAAAGCTATTTGAATCAAATGAAAGTTAAATGCATTCTACAAATCTAATTGAATCAAATGAAAGTAAAAAACATTTGAACAAAGCCAATTGAATCAAATGAAAGTCAAACACATTCAAACAAACCTATCTGAATCAAATGAAAGTCAAACACATTCAAACAATGCTAATTGAATAAAATGAAAGTCAAACACATTGAAAAAGAGCTTTTTGAATCAAATGAAGGTGAAATGCATTTAAGAAAGCTAATTGAATCAAATGAAAGTCAAACACATTCAAACAAAGCTAATTGAATCAAATGTAAGTCAAACACATTCAAACAAAGCTGATTAGATCAAATGTAAGTCAAACACATTCAAACAGAGCTTTTTGAATCAAATAAAAGTCAAATGCATTCAACAAAGCTAATTAAATCAACCGAAAGTCTAAAACATTTAAAAAATCTAATTAAATCAAATCAAAGACAAACACATTCAGACAAAGCTATTTGAATCAAATGAAATTCAAATGCATTCTACAAATCTAATTGAATCAAATGAAAGTAAAAACATCTAAAAAATTCTAATTAAATCAATAAAAGGTCAAACACATTCAAACAAAACTATTTGATTCAAATGAAAGTCAAAAGCATTCTATAAAGCCAATTGAATCAAATGAAAGTCAAACACTTTCAAACAAAAGCTAATTGAATCAAATGAAAGTAAAACACATTCAAACAAACCTAATTGAATCAAATGAAAGTCAAAGACATTCAAACAGAGCTAATTGAATCAAATGAAAGTCAAACACAATCAAACAAAGCTAATTGAATCAAATGTAAGTCAAACACATTCAAACAGAGTTTTTTGAATCAAATGAAAGTCAAATGCATTCAACAAAGCTAATTGAATCAAATGAAAGTCAAAAAAAATCTAAAAAAAACCTAATTAAATCAAATGAAAGTCAAACACATTCAATCAAAGCTATTTGAATCAAATGAAAGTCAAATGCATTCTACAAATCTATTTGAATCAAATGGAAGTAAAAAACAATCGAACAAAGCCAATTGAATCTAATGAAAGTCAAACACATTCAAACAAAGATTTTTGAATCAAATGAAAGTCAAATGCATTCAACAAAGCTAATTGAATCAAATGAAAGTCAAACACAATAAAAAAAAAGCTAATTAAATCAAATGAAAGTCAAACACATTCAAACAAAGCTATTTGAATTAAATGAAAGTCAAATGCAATCTACAAAGCTAATTGAATCAAATGAAATTTAAACACATTCAAACAAACCTAATTGAATCAAATTAAAGTCAAAAAATAACCAAAAAACCTAATTAAATCAAATGAAAGTCAATCACATTCAGACAAAGCTATTTGAATCAAATGAAAGTCAAAACACATTCAAACAAACCTAATTGAATCAAATGAAAGTCAAAATCATTCAAACAGAGCTAATTAAATAAAATGAAAGTCAAACACATTCAAAAAGAGCTTTTTGAATGAAATGAAGGTCAACGCAATCTACAAAGCTAATTGAATCAAATGAAAGTCAAACACATTGAAACAAAGCTAATTGGATAAAATTTAAGTCAAACACATTCAAATAGAGCTTTTTGAATAAAATGAAAGTCAAATGCGTTCAACAAAGCTAATTGAATCAAACGAAAGTCAAAAACATCTAAAAAAATCTAATTAAATCAAATGAAAGTCAAACACATTCAGACAAAGCTATTTGTATCAAATGAAATTCAAATGCATTCTAACAAATCTAATTGAATCAAATGAAAGTCAAAAACATCGAAAAAAATCTAATTAAATAAAATGAAAGTCAAACACAATAAAAAAAGCTAATTAAATCAAATGAAAGTCAAACCCATTCAAACAAAGCTATTTGAATTAAATGAAAGTCAAATGCAATCTACAAAGCTAATTGAATCAAATGAAATTTAAACACATTCAAACAAACCTAATAGAATCAAATGAAAGACGAACACATTCAAACAGAGCTAATTGAATCAAATAAAAGTCAAAACCCATTCAAAAAGATCTTTTTGAATTAAATTAAGGTCAAATTTAATCTACAAAAGCTAATTGAATCAATTGAAAGTTAAACACATTCAAACAAAGCTATTTGAATGAAATGTAAGTCAAAACACATTCAAACAGAGCTTTTTGAATCAAATGAAAGTAAAAATGCATTCAACAAAGCTAATTGAATCAAATTAAAGTCAAAAATATCCAAAAAACCTAATTAAATCAAATGAAAGTCAATCACATTCAGACAAAGCTATTTGAATCAAATGAATTCAAATGCATTCTACAAATCTAATTGAATCAAATGAAAGTCAAAAAACATTCGAACAAAGCCAATTGAATCAAATGAAAGTCAATCACATTAAGACAAAGCTATTTGAATCAAATGAAAAGTCAAATGCATTCTACAAATCTAATTGAATCAAATGAAAGTAAAAAACATTTGAACAAAGCCAATTGAATCAAATGAATGTCAAACACATTCAAACAAACCTATCTGAATCAAATGAAAGTCAAACACATTCAAACAGTGCTAATTGAATAAAATGAAAGTCAAACACATTTAAAAAGAGCTTTTTGAATCAAATGAAGGTCAAATGCATTTAAGAAAGCAAATTGAATCAAATGACAGTCAAACACATTCAAACAAAGCTAATTGAATCAAATGAAAGTCAAACACATTCAAACACAGCTATTTGAATCAAATGAAAGTCAAATGCTTTCTACAAAGCTAATTGAATCAAATGAAAGTCAAAAACATTCCAACAAAGCCAATTGAATCAAATGAAAGTCAAACACATTCAAAACAAACCTAATTGAATCAAATGAAAGTCAAACACATTTAAACAAAGCTAATTGAATCAAATGAAACTCAAACACATTCAAAAAGAGTTTTTTGAATCAAATGAAGGTCAAATGCAATCTGCAAAGCTAATCAAATCAAATGAAAGTCAAACACATTCAAACAAAGCTTATTGAATCAAATGTAAGTCAAATACATTCAAACAAAGCTTTTTGAATCAAATGAAAGTCAAATGTATTCAACAAAGCTTATTGAATCAAATGAAAGTAAAAAACATCTAAAAAAATCTAATTAAATTAAATGAAAGTCAAACATATTCAGACAAAGCTATTTGAATCAAATGAAAGTTAAATGCATTCTACAAATCTAATTGAATCAAATGAAAGTAAAAAACATTTGAACAAAGCCAATTGAATCAAATGAAAGTCAAACACATTCAAACAAACCTATCTGAATCAAATGAAAGTCAAACACATTCAAAACAATGCTAATTGAATAAAATGAAAGTCAAACACATTGAAAAAGAGCTTTTTGAATCAAATGAAGGTCAAATGCATTTAAGAAAGCTAATTGAATCAAATGAAAGTCAAAACACATTCAAACAAAGCTAATTGAATCAAATGTAAGTCAAACACATTCAAACAAAGCTGATTAGATCAAATGTAAGTCAAACACATTCAAACAGAGCTTTTTGAATCAAATAAAAGTCAAATGCATTCAACAAAGCTAATTGAATCAACCGAAAGTCTAAAACATTTAAAAAAATCTAATTAAATCAAATCAAAGACAAACACATTCAGACAAAGCTATTTGAATCAAATGAAATTCAAATGCATTCTACAAATCTAATTGAATCAAATGAAAGTAAAAAACATCTAAAAAATTCTAATTAAATCAATAAAAGGTCAAACACATTCAAACAAAACTATTTGATTCAAATGAAAGTCAAAAGCATTCTATAAAGCCAATTGAATCAAATGAAAGTCAAACACTTTCAAACAAAGCTAATTGAATCAAATGAAAGTAAAACACATTCAAACAAACCTAATTGAATCAAATGAAAGTCAAAGACATTCAAACAGAGCTAATTGAATCAAATGAAAGTCAAACACAATCAAACAAAGCTAATTGAATCAAATGTAAGTCAAACACATTCAAACAGAGTTTTTTTGAATCAAATGAAAGTCAAATGCATTCAACAAAGCTAATTGAATCAAATGAAAGTCAAAAAAAATCTAAAAAAACCTAATTAAATCAAATGAAAGTCAAACACATTCAAACAAAGCTATTTGAATCAAATGAAAGTCAAATGCATTCTACAAATCTATTTGAATCAAATGGAAGTAAAAAACAATCGAACAAAGCCAATTGAATCTAATGAAAGTCAAACACATTCAAACAAAGCTTTTTGAATCAAATGAAAGTCAAATGCATTCAACAAAGCTAATTGAATCAAATGAAAGTCAAACACAATAAAAAAAAGCTAATTAAATCAAATGAAAGTCAAACACATTCAAACAAAGCTATTTGAATTAAATGAAAGTCAAATGCAATCTACAAAGCTAATTGAATCAAATGAAATTTAAACACATTCAAACAAACCTAATTGAATCAAATTAAAGTCAAAAATAACCAAAAAACCTAATTAAATCAAATGAAAGTCAATCACATTCAGACAAAGCTATTTGAATCAAATGAAAGTCAAACACATTCAAACAAACCTAATTGAATCAAATGAAAGTCAAAATCATTCAAACAGAGCTAATTAAATAAAATGAAAGTCAAACACATTCAAAAAGAGCTTTTTGAATGAAATGAAGGTCAACGCAATCTACAAAGCTAATTGAATCAAATGAAAGTCAAACACATTGAAACAAAGCTAATTGGATAAAATTTAAGTCAAACACATTCAAATAGAGCTTTTTGAATAAAATGAAAGTCAAATGCGTTCAACAAAGCTAATTGAATCAAACGAAAGTCAAAAACATCTAAAAAAATCTAATTAAATCAAATGAAAGTCAAACACATTCAGACAAAGCTATTGTATCAAATGAAAATTCAAATGCATTCTACAAATCTAATTGAATCAAATGAAAGTCAAAAACATCGAAAAAAATCTAATTAAATAAAATGAAAGTCAAACACAATAAAAAAAGCTAATTAAATCAAATGAAAGTCAAACCCATTCAAACAAAGCTATTTGAATTAAATGAAAGTCAAATGCAATCTACAAAGCTAATTGAATCAAATGAAATTTAAACACATTCAAACAAACCTAATAGAATCAAATGAAAGACGAACACATTCAAACAGAGCTAATTGAATCAAATAAAAGTCAAACCCATTCAAAAAGATCTTTTTGAATCAAATTAAGGTCAAATTTAATCTACAAAGCTAATTGAATCAATTGAAAGTTAAACACATTCAAACAAAGCTATTTGAATGAAATGTAAGTCAAACACATTCAAACAGAGCTTTTTGAATCAAATGAAAGTCAAATGCATTCAACAAAGCTAATTGAATCAAATTAAAGTCAAAAATATCCAAAAAACCTAATTAAATCAAATGAAAGTCAATCACATTCAGACAAAGCTATTTGAATCAAATGAATTCAAATGCATTCTACAAATCTAATTGAATCAAATGAAAGTCAAAAAACATTCGAACAAAGCCAATTGAATCAAATGAAAGTCAATCACATTCAGACAAAGCTATTTGAATCAAATGAAAGTCAAATGCATTCTACAAATCTAATTGAATCAAATGAAAGTAAAAAACATTTGAACAAAGCCAATTGAATCAAATGAATGTCAAACACATTCAAACAAACCTATCTGAATCAAATGAAAGTCAAACACATTCAAACAGTGCTAATTGAATAAAATGAAAGTCAAACACATTTAAAAAGAGCTTTTTGAATCAAATGAAGGTCAAATGCATTTAAGAAAGCAAATTGAATCAAATGACAGTCAAACACATTCAAACAAAGCTAATTGAATCAAATGAAAGTCAAACACATTCAAACACAGCTATTTGAATCAAATGAAAGTCAAATGCTTTCTACAAAGCTAATTGAATCAAATGAAAGTCAAAAACATTCCAACAAAGCCAATTGAATCAAATGAAAGTCAAACACATTCAAACAAACCTAATTGAATCAAATGAAAGTCAAAACACATTTAAACAAAGCTAATTGAATCAAAGGAAAGTCAAACACATTCAAACAAAATTGATTAGATCAAATGTAAGTCAAACACATTCAAACAGAGCTTTTTGAATCAAATTAAAGTCAAATGCATTCAACAAAGCTAATTGAATCAAACAAAAGTCAAAAAACAACTAAAAAAATTAAATTAAATCAAATGACAGTCAAACACATTCAGACAAAGCTATTTGAATTAAATGAAATTCAAATGCATTCTACAAAGCCAATTGAATCAAATGAAAGTCAAACACATTTTAACAAACCTAATTGAATCAAATGAAAGTCAAAATCATTCAAACAAAGCTAATTAAATAAAATGAAAGTCAAACACATTCAAAAAGAGCTTTTTGAATCAAATGAAGGTCAAACGCAATCTACAAAGCTAATTGAATCAAATGAAAGTCAAACACATTGAAACAAAGCTAATTGGATAAAATATAAGTCAAACACATTCAAATAGAGCTTTTAGAATAAAATGAAAGTCAATTGCGTTCAACAAAGCTAATTGAACAAACGAAAGTCAAAAACATTTAAAAAAATCTAATTAAATCAAATGAAAGTCAAACACATTCAGACAAAGCTATTTGAATCAAATGAAAGTAAAAAACATTTGAAAAAAGCCAATTGAATCAAATGAAAGTAAAAAACATCTAAAAAATTCAAATTAAATCAATAAAAGGTCAAACACATTCAAAAAAAAACTATTTGAATCAAATAAAAGTCAAATGCATTCTATAAAGCTAATTGAATCAAATGAAAGTCAAACACATTTAAACAAAGATAATTGAATCAAATGAAAGTAAAACACAATAAAACAAACCTAATTGAATCAAATGAAAGTAAAACACATTCAAACAGAGATAATTGAATCAAATGAAAGTCAAACACATTCAAAAAGAGTTTTTTAAATCAAATGAAGGTCAAATGCAATCTGCAAAGCTAATCAAATCAAATGAAAGTCAAACACATTCAAACAAAGCTAATTAAATCAAATGTAAGTCAAATAACTTCAAACAAAGCTTTTTGAATCAAATGAAAGTCAAATGCATTCAACAAAGCTCATTGAATCAAATAAAAGTAAAAAACAACTAAAAAAATCTAATTAAATCAAATGAAAGTCAAACACATTCAGACAAAGCTATTTGAATCAAATGAAAGTCAAATGCATTCTACAAATCTAATTGAATCAAATGAAAGTAAAAAACATTTGAACAAAGCCAATTGAATCAAATGAAAGTCAAACACATTCAAACAAACCTAATTGAATCAAATGAAAGTCAAACACAATCAAACAAAGCTAATTGAATCAAATGAAAGTAAAACACATTAAAACAAACCTAACTGAATCAAATGAAAGTAAAACACATTCAAACAGCGCTAATTGAATCAAATGAAAGTCAAACACATTCAAAAAGAGTTTTTTGAATCAAATGAAGGTCAAATACAATCTGCAAAGCTAATTAAATCAAATGAAAGTCGAACACATTCAAACAAAGCTTATTGAATCAAATGTAAGTCAAATACATTCAAACAAATCTTTTTGAATCAAATGAAAGTCAAATGCATTTAACAAAGCTTATTGAATCAAATGAAAGTCAAAAACATCTAAAAAAATCTTATTAAATCAAATGAAAGTCAAACACATTCAGACAAAGCTATTTGAATCAAATGAAAGTCAAATGCATTCTACAAATCTAATTGAATCAAATGAAAGTAAAAAACATTTGAACAAAGTCAATTGAATCAAATGAAAGTCAAACACATTTAAACAAACATATCTGAATCAAATGAAAGTCAAACACATTCAAACAGTGCTAATTGAATAAAATGAAAGTCAAACAAATTTTAAAAGAGCTTTTTGAATCAAATGAAGGTCAAATGCATTGAAGAAAGCTAATTGAATCAAATGTAAGTCAAACGCATTCAAACAGAGCTCTCAAATGCATTCAACAAAGCTAATTGAATCAAACAAAAGTCAAAAACATCTATAAAAATCTAATTAAATCAAATGAAAGTCAAACACATTTAAACAAAGCTATTTGAATCAAATGAAAATCAAATGCATTCTACAAATCTAATTGAATCAAATGAAAGTAAAAACATCTAAAGATTTCAAATTAAATCAATAAAAGGTCAAACACATTCAAACAAAACTATTTGAATCAAATGAAAGTCAAAAGCATTCTATAAAGCTAATTGAATCAAATGAAAGTCAAACACATTCAAACAAAGCTAATTGAATCAAATGAAAGTAAAACACATTCAAACAAACCTAATTGAATCAAATGAAAGTCAAAGACATTTAAACGGAGCTAATTGAATCAAATGAAAGTCAAACACATCCAAACAAAGCTAATTGAATCAAATGTAAGTCAAACACATTCAAACAGAGCTTTTTGAATAAAATGAAAGTCAAATGCATTCAACAAAGCTAATTGAATCAAATGAAAATCAAACACATTCAAACACAGCTATTTGAATCGAATGAAAGTCAAATGCTTTCTACAAAGCTAATTGAATCAAATGAAAGTCAAAAACATTCCAACAAAGCCAATTGAATCAAATGAAAGTCAAACACATTCAAACAAACCTAATTGAATTATATGAAAGTCAAACACATTCGAATAAAGCTAATTGAATCAAACGAAAGTGAAACACATTCAAACAAAATTGATTAGATCAAATGTAAGTCAAACACATTCAAACAGAGCTTTTTGAATCAAATTTAATTCAAAAGCATTTAACAAAGCTAATTGAATCAAACAAAAGTCAAAAACATCTAAAAAAATAAAATTAAATCAAATGACAGTCAAACACATTCAGACAAAGCTATTTGAATCAAATGAAATTCAAATGCATTCTACAAATCTAATTGAATAAAATGAAAGTAAAAAAAATTTGAACAAAGCCAATTGAATCAAATGAAAGTCAAACACATTCAAACAAAGCTAATTGAATCAAATGAAAGTAAAACACATTAAAACAAAGCTAATTGAATCAAATGAAAGTCAAACACATTCAAACAGAGCTAATTAAATCAAATGAAACTCAAACACATTCAAAAAGAGTTTTTTGAATCAAATGAAGGTAAAATGCAATCTGCAAAGCTAATCAAATCAAATGAAAGTCAAACACATTCAAACAAAGCTTATTGAATCAAATGTAAGTCAAATACATTCAAACAAAGCTTTTTGAATCAAATAAAACTCAAATGCATTCAACAAAGCTAATTGAATCAAACGAAAGTCAAAAACATCTAAAAAAATCTAATTAAATCAAATGAAAGTCAAACACATTCAAACAAAGCTATTTGAATCAAATGAAAGTCAAATGCATTCTACAAATCTAATTGAATCAAATGAAAGTAAAAAACATTTGAACAAAGCCAATTGAATCAAATGAAAGTCAAACACATTCAAACAAACCTATCTGAATCAAATGAAAGTCAAACACATTCAAACAGTGCTAATTGAATAAAATGAAAGTCAAACACATTTAAAAAGAGCTTTTTGAATCAAATAAAGTTCAAATGCATTTAAGAAAACTAATTGAATCAAATGAAAGTCAAACACATTCAAACAAAGCTAATTGAATCAAATGAAAGTCAAACACATTCAAACACAGCTATTTGTATCAAATGAAAGTCAAATGCATTCTACAAAGCTAATTGAATCAAATGAAAGTCAAACACATTCAAACAAAGCTAATTGAATCAAATGTAAGTCAAACAAATTCAAACAGAGCTTTTTGAATCAAATAAAACTCAAATGCATTCAACAAAGCTAATTGAATCAAACCAAAGTCAAAAACATCTAAAAAAAATCTAATTAAATCAAATGAAAGTCAAACACATTCAGACAAAGCTATTTGAATCAAATCAAAATCAAATGCATTCTACAAATCTAATTGACTCAAATGAAGGTAAAAAACATCTAAAAAATTCAAATTAAATCAATAAAAGGTCAAACACATTCAAACAAAACTATTGAATTAAATGAAAGTCAAACACATTCAAAAAAGAGCTTTTTGCATCAAATGAAGGTCAAATGCATTTAAGAAAGCTAATTGAATCATATGAAAGTCAAAGTTATTCAAACACAGCTAATTGAATCAAATGAAAGTCAAACACATTCAAACAAAGCTAATTGAATCAAATGTAAGTCAAACACATTCAAACAGAGCTTTTTGAATCAAATGAAAGTCAAATGCATTTAACAAAGCTAATTGAATCAAATGAAACTCAAACACATTCAAAAAGAGTTTTTTGAATCAAATCAAGGTAAAATGCAATCTGCAAAGCTAATCAAATCAAATGAAAGTCAAACACATTCAAACAAAGCTTATTGAATCAAATGTAAGTCAAATACATTCAAACAAAGCTTTTTGAATCAAATAAAACTCAAATGCATTCAACAAAGCTAATTGAATCAAACGAAAGTCAAAAACATCTAAAAAAATCTAATTAAATCAAATGAAAGTCAAACACATTCAGACAAAGCTATTTGAATCAAATGAAAGTCAAATGCATTCTACAAATCTAATTGAATCAAATGAAAGTAAAAAACATTTGAACAAAGCCAATTGAATCAAATGAAAGTCAAACACATTCAAACAAACCTATCTGAATCAAATGAAAGTCAAACACATTCAAACAGTGCTAATTGAATAAAATGAAAGTCAAACACATTTAAAAAGAGCTTTTTGAATCAAATAAAGTTCAAATGCATTTAAGAAAACTAATTGAATCAAATGAAAGTCAAACACATTCAAACAAAGCTAATTGAATCAAATGAAAGTCAAACACATTCAAACACAGCTATTTGTATCAAATGAAAGTCAAATGCATTCTACAAAGCTAATTGAATCAAATGAAAGTCAAACACATTCAAACAAAGCTAATTGAATCAAATGTAAGTCAAACAAATTCAAACAGAGCTTTTTGAATCAAATAAAACTCAAATGCATTCAACAAAGCTAATTGAATCAAACCAAAGTCAAAAACATCTAAAAAAAATCTAATTAAATCAAATGAAAGTCAAACACATTCAGACAAAGCTATTTGAATCAAATCAAAATCAAATGCATTCTAAAAATCTAATTGACTCAAATGAAGGTAAAAAAACATCTAAAAAATTCAAACTAAATCAATAAAAGGTCAAACACATTCAAACAAAACTATTGAATTAAATGAAAGTCAAACACATTCAAAAAGAGCTTTTTGCATCAAATGAAGGTCAAATGCATTTAAGAAAGCTAATTGAATCATATGAAAGTCAAAGTTATTCAAACACAGCTAATTGAATCAAATGAAAGTCAAACACATTCAAACAAAGCTAATTGAATCAAATGTAAGTCAAACACATTCAAACAGAGCTTTTTGAATCAAATGAAAGTCAAATGCATTTAACAAAGCTAATTGAATGAAATGAAAGTCAAAAATATCTAAAAAAACCTTATTAAATCAAATGAAAGTCAAACACATTCAAACAAAGCTATTTGAATCGAATGAAAGTCAAATGCGTTCTACAAAGCTAATTGAATCAAATGGAAGTAAAAAACATTCGAACAAACCCAAATGAATCCAATGAAAGTCAAACACATTCTAACAAAGGTTTTTGAATCAAATGTAAGTCAAATGCATTCAACAAAGCTAATTGAATCAAATGAAAGTCAAAAACATGTAAAAAAATCTAATGAAATCAAATGAAAGTCAAACACAATAAAAAAAAAGCTAATTAAATCGAATGAAAGTCAAACACATTCAAACAAAGCTATTTGAATTTAATGAAAGTCAAATGCAATCTACAAAGCTAATTGAATCAAATGAAAGTTAAATGCAATCAAACAAACCTAATAGAATCAAATGAAAGACGAACACATTCAAACAGAGCTAATTGAATCAAATGAAAGTCAAATGCATTCTATAAAACTAATTGAATCAAATGAAAGTCAAACACATTTAAACAAAGCTAATTGAATCAAATTATAGTAAAACACATTCAAATAAACCTAATAGAATCTAATGAAAGTCAAACACATTCAAACAGAGCTAATTGAATCAAATGAAAGTCAAACACATTCAAACACAGCTATATGAATCAATTGAAAGTCAAATGCTTTCTACAAAGCTAATTGAATCAAATGAAAGTCAAACACATTCAAACAAAGCTAATTGAATCTAATGTAAGTCAAATACATTCAAACAAAGGTTTTTGAATCAAATGAAAGTCAAATGCATTCAACAAAGCTCATTGAATCAAATGAAAGTAAAAAACAACTAAAAAAATCTAATTAAATCAAATGAAAGTCAAACACATTCAGACAAAGCTATTTGAATCAAATGAAAGTCAAATGCATTCTACAAATCTAATTGAATCAAATGAAAGTAAAAAACATTTGAGAAAAGCCAATTGAATGAAATGAAAGTCAAACACATTCAAACAAACCTAATTAAATCAAATGAAATTCAAACACATTCAAACAAAGCTAATTGAATCAAATGAAAGTAAAACACATTAAAACAAACCTAATTGAATCAAATGAAAGTCAAACACATTCAAACAGCGCTAATTGAATCAAATGAAAGTCAAACACATTCAAAAAGAGTTTTTTGAATCAAATGAAGGTCAAATGCAATCTGCAAAGCTAATCAAATCAAATGAAAGTCAAATACATTCAAACAAATGTTTTTGAATCAAATGAAAGTCAAATGCATTCAAAAAGCTTATTGAATCAAATGAAAGTCAAAAACATCTAAAAAAAATCTTATTAAATCAAATGAAAGTCAAACACATTCAGACAAAGCTATTTGAATCAAATGAAAGTCAAATGCATTCTACAAATCTAATTGAATCAAATGAAAGTAAAAAACATTTGAACAAAGCCAATTGAATCAAATGAAAGTCAAACACATTCAAACAAACATATCTGAATCAAATGAAAGTCAAACACATTCAAACAGTGCTAATTGAATAAAATAAAAGTCAAACACATTTAAAAAGAGCTTTTTGAATCAAATGAAGGTCAAATGCATTTGAGAAAGCTAATTGAATCAAATGAAAGTCAAACACATTCAAACAAAGCTAATTGAATCAAATGTAAGTCAAACACATTCAAACAGAGCTCTCAAATGCATTCAACAAAGCTAATTGAATCAAACGAAAGTAAAAAACATCTAAAAAAATCTAATTAAATCAAATGAAAGTCAAACACATTCAAACAAAGCTATTTGAATCAAATGAAAATCAAATGCATTCTACAAATCTAATTGACTCAAATGAAAGTAAAAAACATCTAAAAAATTCAAATTAAATCAATAAAAGGTCAAACACATTCAAACAAAACTATTTGAATCAAGTGAAAGTCAAAAGCATTCTATAAAGCTAATTGAATTAAATAAAAGTCAAACACATTCAAAAAGAGCTTTTTGAATCAAATGAAGGTCAAATGCATTTAAGAAAGCTAATTGAATCATATGAAAGTCAAACACATTCAAACAAAGCTAATTGAATCAAATGTAAGTCAAATACATTCAAACAGAGCTTTTTTAATCAAATGAAAGTCAAATGTATTCAACAAAGCTAATTGAATCAAATGAAAGTTAAAAACAACTAAAAAAATCTAATTAAATCAAATGAAAGTAAAACACATTCAGACAAAGCTATTTGAATCAAATGAAAGTCAAATGCATTCTACAAATCTAATTGAATCAAATGAAAGTAAAAAACATTTGAACAAAGCCAATTGAATCAAATGAAAGTCAAACACATTCAAACAAACCTAATTGAATCAAATGAAAGTCAAACACATTCAAACAAAGCTAATTGAATCAAATGAAAGTAAAACACATTAAAACAAACCTAATTGAATCAAATGAAAGTCAAACACATTCAAACAGAGCTAATTGAATCAAATGAAAGTCAAACACATTCAAAAAGAGTTTTTTGAATCAAATGAAGGTCAAATGCAATCTGCAAAGCTAATCAAATCAAATGAAAGTCAAACACATTCAAACAGTGCTAATTGAATAAAATGAAAGTCAAACACATTAAACTATTTGAATCAAGTGAAAGTCAAAAGCATTCTATAAATCTAATTGAATTAAATGAAAGTCAAACACATTCAAACAAAGCTAATTGAATCAAATGAAAGTAAAACACATTAAAAAAAACCTAATTGAATCAAATGAAAGTCAAACACATTCAAAAAGAGTTTTTTGAATCAAATGAAGGTCAAATGCAATCTGCAAAGCTAATCAAATCAAATGAAAGTCAAACACATTCAAACAAAGCTTATTGAATCAAATGTAAGTCAAATACATTCAAACAAAGCTTTTTGAATCAAATGAAAGTCAAATGCATTCAACAAAGCTAATTGAATCAAATGAAAGTTAAAAACAACTAAAAAAATCTAATTAAATCAAATGAAAGTAAAACACATTCAGACAACGCTATTTGAATCAAATGAAAGTCAAATGCATTCTACAAATCTAATTGAATCAAATGAAAGTAAAAAACATTTGAACAAAGCCAATTGAATCAAATGAAAGTCAAACACATTCAAACAAACCTAATTGAATCAAATGAAAGTCAAACACATTCAAACAAAGCTAATTGAATCAAATGAAAGTAAAACACATTAAAACAAACCTAATTGAATCAAATGAAAGTCAAACACATTCAAACAGCGCTAATTAAATCAAATGAAAGTCAAACACATTCAAACAGCGCTAATTGAATCAAATGAAAGTCAAACACATTCAAAAAGAGTTTTTTGAATCAAATGAAGGTCAAATGCAATCTGCAAAGCTAATCAAATCAAATGAAAGTCAAACACATTCAAACAAAGCTTATTGAATCAAATGTAAGTCAAATGCATTCAAACAAAAGCTTTTTGAATCAAATGAAAGTCAAATGCTTTCTACATTGCTAATTGAATCAAATGAAAGTCAAAAACATTCCAACAAAGCCAATTAAACGAAATGAAAGTTAAACACATTCAAACAAACCTAATTGAATCAAATGAAAGTCAAACACATTCAAATAAAGCTAATTGAATCAAATGTAAGTCAAATACATTCAAACAAAGCTTTTTGAATCAAATGAAAGTCAAATGCATTCACAAAGCTCGTTGAATCAAATGAAAGTAAAAAAACAACTAAAAAAATCTAATTAAATCAAATGAAAGTAAAACACATTCAGACAACGCTATTTGAATCAAATGAAAGTCAAATGCATTCTACAAATCTAATTGAATCAAATGAAAGTAAAAAACATTTGAACAAAGCCAATTGAATCAAATGAAAGTCAAACACATTCAAACAAACCTAATTGAATCAAATAAAAGTCAAACACATTCAAACAAAGCCAATTAAATCAAATGAAAGTAAAACAAATTAAAACAAACCTAATTGAATCAAATGAAAGTAAAACACATTAAAACAGCGCTAATTGAATCAAATGAAAGTCAAACACATTCAAACAAACCTAATTGAATCAAATGAAAGTCAAACACATTCAAACAAAGCTAATTGAATCAAATGAAAGTAAAACACATTAAAACAAACCTAATTGAATCAAATGAAAGTCAAACACATTCAAAAAGAGTTTTTTGAATCAAATGAAGGTCAAATGCAATCTGCAAAGCTAATCAAATCAAATGAAAGTCAAACACATTCAAACAAAGCTTATTGAATCAAATGTAAGTCAAATACATTCAAACAAAGCTTTTTGAATCAAATGAAAGTCAAATGCATTCAACAAAGCTTATTGAATCAAATGAAAGTCAAAAACATCTAAAAAAAATCTTATTAAATCAAATGAAAGTCAAACACATTCAGACAAAGCTATTTGAATCAAATGAAAGTAAAAAACATTTGAACAAAGCCAATTGAATAAAATGAAGGTCAAATGCAATCTGCAAAGCTAATCAAATCAAATGAAAGTCAAACACATTCAAACAAAGCTTATTGAATCAAATGTAAGTCAAACACATTCAAATAGAGCTTTTTGAATAAAATGAAAGTCAAATGCGTTCAACAAAGCTAATTGAATCAAACGAAAGTCAAAAACATCTAAAAAAATCTAATTAAATCAAATGAAAGTCAAACACATTCAGACAAAGCTATTTGTATCAAATGAAATTCAAATGCATTCTACAATTCTAATTGAATCAAATGAAAGTCAAAAACATCGAAAAAAATCTAATTAAATAAAATGAAAGTCAAACACAATAAAAAAAAGCTAATTAAATCAAATGAAAGTCAAACCCATTCAAACAAAGCTATTTGAATTAAATGAAAGTCAAATGCAATCTACAAAGCTAATTGAATCAAATGAAATTTAAACACATTCAAACAAACCTAATATAATCAAATGAAAGACGAACACATTCAAATAGAGCTAATTGAATCAAATAAAAGTCAAACCCATTCAAAAAGATCTTTTTGAATCAAATTAAGGTCAAATTTAATCTACAAAGCTAATTGAATCAATTGAAAGTTAAACACATTCAAACAAAGCTATTTGAATGAAATGTAAGTCAAACACATTCAAACAGAGCTTTTTGAATCAAATGAAAGTCAAATGCATTCAACAAAGCTAATTGAATCAAATTAAAGTCAAAAATATCCAAAAAACCTAATTAAATCAAATGAAAGTCAATCACATTCAGACAAAGCTATTTGAATCAAATGAAAGTCAAATGCATTCTACAAATCTAATTCAATCAAATGAAAGTCAAAAACATTCGAACAAAGCCAATTGAATCAAATGAAAGTCAATCACATTCAGACAAAGCTATTTGAATCAAATGAAAGTCAAATGCATTCTACAAATCTAATTAAATCAAATGAAAGTAAAAAAACATTTGAACAAAGCCAATTGAATCAAATGAATGTCAAACACATTCAAACAAAGCTAATTGAATCAAATGAAAGTCAAACACATTCAAACAAAGATAATTGAATCAAATGAAAGTAAAACACATTAAAACAAACCTAATTGAATCAAACGAAAGTCAAAAACATCTAAAAAAATCTAATTAAATCAAATGAAAGTCAAACACATTCAGACAAAGCTATTTGTATCAAATGAAATTCAAATGCATTCTACAATTCTAATTGAATCAAATGAAAGTCAAAAACATCGAAAAAAATCTAATTAAATAAAATGAAAGTCAAACACAATAAAAAAAAGCTAATTAAATCAAATGAAAGTCAAACCCATTCAAACAAAGCTATTTGAATTAAATGAAAGTCAAATGCAATCTACAAAGCTAATTGAATCAAATGAAATTTAAACACATTCAAACAAACCTAATATAATCAAATGAAAGACGAACACATTCAAACAGAGCTAATTGAATCAAATAAAAGTCAAACCCATTCAAAAAGATCTTTTTGAATCAAATTAAGGTCAAATTTAATCTACAAAGCTAATTGAATCAATTGAAAGTTAAACACATTCAAACAAAGCTATTTGAATGAAATGTAAGTCAAACACATTCAAACAGAGCTTTTTGAATCAAATGAAAGTCAAATGCATTCAACAAAGCTAATTGAATCAAATTAAAGTCAAAAATATCCAAAAAACCTAATTAAATCAAATGAAAGTCAATCACATTCAGACAAAGCTATTTGAATCAAATGAAAGTCAAATGCATTCTACAAATCTAATTCAATCAAATGAAAGTCAAAAACATTCGAACAAAGCCAATTGAATCAAATGAAAGTCAATCACATTCAGACAAAGCTATTTGAATCAAATGAAAGTCAAATGCATTCTACAAATCTAATTAAATCAAATGAAAGTAAAAAAACATTTGAACAAAGCCAATTGAATCAAATGAATGTCAAACACATTCAAACAAACCTATCTGAATCAAATGAAAGTCAAACACATTCAAACAGTGCTAATTGAATAAAATGAAGGTCAAATGCATTTAAGAAAGCAAATTGAATCAAATGACAGTCAAACACATTCAAACAAAGCTAATTGAATCAAATGAAAGTCAAACACATTCAAACACAGCTATTTGAATCAAATGAAAGTCAAATGCTTTCTACAAAGCTAATTGAATCAAATGAAAGTCAAAAACATTCCAACAAAGCCAATTGAATCAAATGAAAGTCAAACACATTCAAACAAACCTAATTGAATCAAATGAAAGTCAAACACATTTAAACAAAGCTAATTGAATCAAAGGAAAGTCAAACACATTCAAACAAAATTGATTAGATCAAATGTAAGTCAAACACATTCAAACAGAGCTTTTTGAATCAAATTAAAGTCAAATGCATTCAACAAAGCTAATTGAATCAAACAAAAGTCAAAAACATCTAAAAAAATTAAATTAAATCAAATGACAGTCAAACACATTCAGACAAAGCTATTTGAATCAAATGAAATTCAAATGCATTCTACAAAGCCAATTGAATCAAATGAAAGTCAAACACATTTTAACAAACCTAATTGAATCAAATAAAAGTCAAAATCATTCAAACAAAGCTAATTAAATAAAATGAAAGTCAAACACATTCAAAAAGAGCTTTTTGAATCAAATGAAGGTCAAACGCAATCTACAAAGCTAATTGAATCAAATGAAAGTCAAACACATTGAAACAAAGCTAATTGAATCAAATGAAAGTCAAACACATTCAGACAAAGCTATTTGAATCAAATGAATGTCAAATGCATTCTACAAATCTAATTGAATCAAATGAAAGTAAAAAACATTTGAACAAAGGCAATTGAATCAAATGAAAGTCAAACACATTCAAACAAACCTAATTGAATCAAATGAAAGTCAAACACATTCAAACAAAGATAATTGAATCAAATGAAAGTAAAACACATTAAAACAAACCTAATTGAATCAAATGAAAGTCAAACACATTCAAACAACGCTAATTGAATCAAATGAAAGTCAAACTGATGTAAAAACTAATAGATGAAATTAGTTTAAACAAGTTAATGAATCAAGCTTAAGCAAAGGATTGATTTTAGGTTGGTGTTTAGGTACGTTTATGTAGAATTTAGGTGTAGGTTTGTAAGGATTACTCACTTAACAAACAAGGATATGAAGGCAAGGATTTCTCACTCAACCAACTAAGTTCAAATTGTATGGAAGGATTACTCACTTGACCACTCAATCTCTTCAAGTCTAACTTGGTACAAAAACCGGTTATTTCACAAACAAATAATTAGTTTTTAAGTTCAAGCAAAAGCACTTTTTCATTGATCAAAATCTGATTACAAACTACAATTACATGCCTTTTATAAGCAACTAAAAGAACTAACAATCATTGCTTAACTTAAAGAAGCAAACTGATTTATTAAAGCTTTAAACAACGAAAATGAAACTAAGCCTAAAGTACGTCTAAGTGCAGCAGCCTTTTAGTCTTCATAAGCCCCTTTCATTATTCATGCATTGAAGTTTCTCCTTGAGTTCCTCTCAACTGAAATGGCTGTACAAAATGCTTCAATTAACGTGCTTAATGAGCAATTAAGCAAGTAAATCCATGATTAAAACCAAACGGACCATGGGCAGCAAAAGAACCCAAGGTTTGGTCTTCAAATGATTTCGCAAGTATCACTTCTTTGGATGAACCGTGACTTGGACTTGTGCTTGGACTTGGATGAAAATTGTGACTAGGACTAATAGGACTTTCGTGATTTGTATCACAAACACATTCAAAAAGAGTTGTTTTGAATCAAATGAAGGTCAAATGCAATCTGCAAAGCTAATCAAATCAAATGAAAGTCAAACACATTCAAACAAAGCTTATTGAATCAAATGTAAGTCAAATACATTCAACAAATCTTTTTGAATCAAATGAAAGTCAAATGCATTCAACAAAGCTTATTGAATCAAATGAAAGTCAAAAACATCTAAAAAAATCTTATTAAATCAAATGAAAGTCAAACACATTCAGACAAAGCTATTTGAATCAAATGAAAGTCAAATGCATTCTACAAATCTAATTGAATCAAATGAAAGTAAAAAACATTTGAACAAAGCCAATTGAATCAAATGAAAGTCAAACACATTCAAACAAACTTATCTGAATCAAATGAAAGTCAAACACATTCAAACAGTGCTAATTGAATAAAATGAAAGTTAAACACATTTAAAAAGAGCTTTTTGAATCAAATGAAGGTCAAATGCATTTAAGAAAGCTAATTGAATCAAATGTAAGTCAAACACATTCAAACAGAGCTCTCAAATGCATTCAACAAAGCTAATTGAATCAAACGAAAGTAAAAAACATCTATAAAAATCTAATTAAATCAAATGAAAGTCAAACACATTCAAATAAAGCTATTTGAATCAAATGAAAATCAAATGCATTCTACAAATCTAATTGAATCAAATGAAAGTAAAAACATCTAAAAAATTCAAATTAAATCAATAAAAGGTCAAACACATTCAAACAAAACTATTTGAATCAAATGAAAGTTAAAATCATTCTATAAAGCTAATTGAATCAAATGAAAGTCAAACACATTCAAACAAAGCTTATTGAATCAAATGTAAGTCAAATACATTCAAACAAATCTTTTTGAATCAAATGAAAGTCAAATGCATTCAACAAAGCTTATTGAATCAAATGAAAGTCAAAAACATCTAAAAAAAATCTTATTAAATCAAATGAAAGTCAAACACATTCAGACAAAGCTATTTGAATCAAATGAAAGTCAAATGCATTCTACAAATCTAATTGAATTAAATGAAAGTAAAAAACATTTGAACAAAGCCAATTGAATCAAATGAAAGTCAAACACATTCAAACAAACTTATCTGAATCAAATGAAAGTCAAACACATTCAAACAGTGCTAATTGAATAAAATGAAAGTCAAACACATTTAAAAAGAGCTTTTTGAATCAAATGAAGGTCAAATGCATTTAAGAAAGCTAATTGAATCAAATGTAAGTCAAACACATTCAAACAGAGCTCTCAAATGCATTCAACAAAGCTAATTGAATCAAACGAAAGTCAAAAACATCTATAAAAATCTAATTAAATCAAATGAAAGTCAAACACATTCAAACAAAGCTATTTGAATCAAATGAAAATCAAATGCATTCTACAAATCTAATTGAATCAAATGAAAGTAAAAACATCTAAAAAATTCAAATTAAATCAATAAAAGGTCAAACACATTTAAAAAAAACTATTTGAATCAAATGAAAGTTAAAATCATTCTATAAAGCTAATTGAATCAAATGAAAGTCAAACACATTCAAACAAAGCTAATTGAATCAAATGAAAGTCAAACACATTCAAACAAACCTAATTGAATCAAATGAAAGTCAAAGACATTTAAACAGAGCTAATTGAATCAAATGAAAGTCAAACACATCCTAACAAAGCTAATTGAATCAAATGTAAGTCAAACACATTCAAACAGAGCTTTTTGAATAAAATGAAAGTCAAATGCATTCAACAAAGCTAATTGAATCAAATGAAAATCAAACACATTCAAACACAGCTATTTAAATCAAATGAAAGTCAAATGCTTTCTACAAAGCTAATTGAATCAAATGAAAGTCAAAAACATTCCAACAAAGCCAATTGAATCAAATGAAATTCAAACACATTCAAACAAACCTGATTGAATCATATGAAAGTCAAACACATTCAAACAAAGCTAATTGAATCAAATGAAAGTGAAACACATTCAAACAAAATTGATTAGATCAAATGTAAGTCAAACACATTCAAACAGAGCTTTTTGTATCAAATTTAAGTCAAATGCATTTAACAAAGCTAATTGAATCAAACAGAAGTCAAAAACATCTAAAAAAAATCAAATTAAATCAAATGACAGTCAAACACATTCAGACAAAGCTATTTGAATCAAATCAAATTCAAATGCATTCTACAAATCTAGTTGAATCAAATGAAAGTAAAAAACATTTGAACAAAGCCAATTGAATCAAATGAAAGTCAAACACATTCAAACACAGCTAATTGAATCAAATGAAAGTAAAACACATTAAAACAAACCTAATTCAATCAAATGAAAGTCAAACACATTCAAACAGAGCTAATTGAATCAAATGAAACTCAAACACATTCAAAAAGAGTTTTTTGAATCAAATGAAGGTCAAATGCAATCTGCAAAGCTAATCAAATCAAATGAAAGTCAAACACATTCAAACAAAGCTTATTGAATCAAATGTAAGTCAAATACATTCAAACAAAGCTTTTTGAATCAAATGAAAGTCAAATGTATTCAACAAAGCTTATTGAATCAAATGAAAGTAAAAAACATCTAAAAAAATCTAATTAAATTAAATGAAAGTCAAACATATTCAGACAAAGCTATTTGAATCAAATGAAAGTTAAATGCATTCTACAAATCTAATTGAATCAAATGAAAGTAAAAAACATTTGAACAAAGCCAATTGAATCAAATGAAAGTCAAACACATTCAAACAAACCTATCTGAATCAAATGAAAGTCAAACACATTCAAACAATGCTAATTGAATAAAATGAAAGTCAAACACATTGAAAAAGAGCTTTTTGAATCAAATGAAGGTCAAATGCATTTAAGAAAGCTAATTGAATCAAATGAAAGTCAAACACATTCAAACAAAGCTAATTGAATCAAATGTAAGTCAAACACATTCAAACAAAGCTGATTAGATCAAATGTAAGTCAAACTCATTCAAACAGAGCTTTTTGAATCAAATAAAAGTCAAATGCATTCAACAAAGCTAATTGAATCAACCGAAAGTCTAAAACATTTAAAAAATCTAATTAAATCAAATCAAAGACAAACACATTCAGACAAAGCTATTTGAATCAAATGAAATTCAAATGCATTCTACAAATCTAATTGAATCAAATGAAAGTAAAAACATCTACAAAATTCTAATTAAATCAATAAAAGGTCAAACACATTCAAACAAAACTATTTGATTCAAATGAAAGTCAAAAGCATTCTATAAAGCCAATTGAATCAAATGAAAGTCAAACACTTTCAAACAAAGCTAATTGAATCAAATGAAAGTAAAACACATTCAAACAAACCTAATTGAATCAAATGAAAGTCAAAGACATTCAAACAGAGCTAATTGAATCAAATGAAAGTCAAACACAATCAAACAAAGCTAATTGAATCAAATGTAAGTCAAACACATTCAAACAGAGTTTTTTGAATCAAATGAAAGTCAAATGCATTCAACAAAGCTAATTGAATCAAATGAAAGTAAAAAAAAATCTAAAAAAACCTAATTAAATCAAATGAAAGTCAAACACATTCAAACAAAGCTATTTGAATCAAATGAAAGTCAAATGCATTCTACAAATCTATTTGAATCAAATGGAAGTAAAAAACAATCGAACAAAGCCAATTGAATCTAATGAAAGTCAAACACATTCAAACAAAGCTTTTTGAATCAAATGAAAGTCAAATGCATTCAACAAAGCTAATTGAATCAAATGAAAGTCAAACACAATAAAAAAAAAGCTAATTAAATCAAATGAAAGTCAAACACATTCAAACAAAGCTATTTGAATTAAATGAAAGTCAAATGCAATCTACAAAGCTAATTGAATCAAATGAAATTTAAACACATTCAAACAAACCTAATTGAATCAAATTAAAGTCAAAAATAACCAAAAAACCTAATTAAATCAAATGAAAGTCAATCACATTCAGACAAAGCTATTTGAATCAAATGAAAGTCAAACACATTCAAACAAACCTAATTGAATCAAATGAAAGTCAAAATCATTCAAACAGAGCTAATTAAATAAAATGAAAGTCAAACACATTCAAAAAGAGCTTTTTGAATGAAATGAAGGTCAACGCAATCTACAAAGCTAATTGAATCAAATGAAAGTCAAACACATTGAAACAAAGCTAATTGGATAAAATTTAAGTCAAACACATTCAAATAGAGCTTTTTGAATAAAATGAAAGTCAAATGCGTTCAACAAAGCTAATTGAATCAAACGAAAGTCAAAAACATCTAAAAAAATCTAATTAAATCAAATGAAAGTCAAACACATTCAGACAAAGCTATTTGTATCAAATGAAATTCAAATGCATTCTACAAATCTAATTGAATCAAATGAAAGTCAAAAACATCGAAAAAAAATCTAATTAAATAAAATGAAAGTCAAACACAATAAAAAAAGCTAATTAAATCAAATGAAAGTCAAACCCATTCAAACAAAGATATTTGAATTAAATGAAAGTCAAATGCAATCTACAAAGCTAATTGAATCAAATGAAATTTAAACACATTCAAACAAACCTAATAGAATCAAATGAAAGACGAACACATTCAAACAGAGCTAATTGAATCAAATAAAAGTCAAACCCATTCAAAAAGATCTTTTTGAATCAAATTAAGGTCAAATTTAATCTACAAAGCTAATTGAATCAATTGAAAGTTAAACACATTCAAACAAAGCTATTTGAATGAAATGTAAGTCAAACACATTCAAACAGAGCTTTTGAATCAAATGAAAGTCAAATGCATTCAACAAAGCTAATTGAATCAAATTAAAGTCAAAAAATATCCAAAAAACCTAATTAAATCAAATGAAAGTCAATCACATTCAGACAAAGCTATTTGAATCAAATGAATTCAAATGCATTCTACAAATCTAATTGAATCAAATGAAAGTCAAAAACATTCGAACAAAGCCAATTGAATCAAATGAAAGTCAATCACATTCAGACAAAGCTATTTGAATCAAATGAAAGTCAAATGCATTCTACAAATCTAATTGAATCAAATGAAAGTAAAAAACATTTGAACAAAGCCAATTGAATCAAATGAATGTAAAACACATTCAAACAAACCTATCTGAATCAAATGAAAGTCAAACACATTCAAACAGTGCTAATTGAATAAAATGAAAGTCAAATACATTTAAAAAGAGCTTTTTGAATCAAATGAAGGTCAAATGCATTTAAGAAAGCAAATTGAATCAAATGACAGTCAAACACATTCAAACAAAGCTAATTGAATCAAATGAAAGTCAAACACATTCAAACACAGCTATTTGAATCAAATGAAAGTCAAATGCTTTCTACAAAGCTAATTGAATCAAATGAAAGTCAAAAAACATTCCAACAAAGCCAATTGAATCAAATGAAAGTCAAACACATTCAAACAAACCTAATTGAATCAAATGAAAGTCAAACACATTTAAACAAAGCTAATTGAATCAAAGGAAAGTCAAACACATTCAAACAAAATTGATTAGATCAAATGTAAGTCAAACACATTCAAACAGAGCTTTTTGAATCAAATTAAAGTCAAATGCATTCAACAAAGCTAATTGAATCAAACAAAAGTCAAAAACAACTAAAAAAATTAAATTAAATCAAATGACAGTCAAACACATTCAGACAAAGCTATTTGAATCAAATGAAATTCAAATGCATTCTACAAAGCCAATTGAATCAAATGAAAGTCAAACACATTTTAACAAACCTAATTGAATCAAATGAAAGTCAAAATCATTCAAACAAAGCTAATTAAATAAAATGAAAGTCAAACACATTCAAAAAGAGCTTTTTGAATCAAATGAAGGTCAAACGCAATCTACAAAGCTAATTGAATCAAATGAAAGTCAAACACATTGAAACAAAGCTAATTGGATAAAATATAAGTCAAACACATTCAAATAGAGCTTTTAGAATAAAATGAAAGTCAATTGCGTTCAACAAAGCTAATTGAATCAAACGAAAGTCAAAAACATTTAAAAAAATCTAATTAAATCAAATGAAAGTCAAACACATTCAGACAAAGCTATTTGAATCAAATGAAAGTAAAAAACATTTGAAAAAAGCCAATTGAATCAAATGAAAGTAATAAACATCTAAAAAATTCAAATTAAATCAATAAAAGGTCAAACACATTCAAAAAAAAACTATTTGAATCAAATAAAAGTCAAATGCATTCTATAAAGCTAATTGAATCAAATGAAAGTCAAACACATTTAAACAAAGATAATTGAATCAAATGAAAGTAAAACACAATAAAACAAACCTAATTGAATCAAATGAAAGTAAAACACATTCAAACAGAGCTAATTGAATCAAATGAAAGTCAAACACATTCAAAAAGAGTTTTTTTAAATCAAATGAAGGTCAAATGCAATCTGCAAAGCTAATCAAATCAAATGAAAGTCAAACACATTCAAACAAAGCTAATTAAATCAAACGTAAGTCAAATAACTTCAAACAAAGCTTTTTGAATCAAATGAAAGTCAAATGCATTCAACAAAGCTCATTGAATCAAATAAAAGTAAAAAACAACTAAAAAAATCTAATTAAATCAAATGAAAGTCAAACACATTCAGACAAAGCTATTTGAATCAAATGAAAGTCAAATGCATTCTACAAATCTAATTGAATCAAATGAAAGTAAAAAAACATTTGAACAAAGCCAATTGAATCAAATGAAAGTCAAACACATTCAAACAAACCTAATTGAATCAAATGAAAGTCAAACACAATCAAACAAAGCTAATTGAATCAAATGAAAGTAAAACACATTAAAACAAACCTAACTGAATCAAATGAAAGTAAAACACATTCAAACAGCGCTAATTGAATCAAATGAAAGTTAAACACATTCAAAAAGAGTTTTTTGAATCAAATGAAGGTCAAATACAATCTGCAAAGCTAATTAAATCAAATGAAAGTCGAACACATTCAAACAAAGCTTATTGAATCAAATGTAAGTCAAATACATTCAAACAAATCTTTTTGAATCAAATGAAAGTCAAATGCATTCAACAAAGCTTATTGAATCAAATGAAAGTCAAAAACATCTAAAAAAATCTTATTAAATCAAATGAAAGTCAAACACATTCAGACAAAGCTATTTGAATCAAATGAAAGTCAAATGCATTCTACAAATCTAATTGAATCAAATGAAAGTAAAAAACATTTGAACAAAGTCAATTGAATCAAATGAAAGTCAAACACATTTAAACAAACATATCTGAATCAAATGAAAGTCAAACACATTCAAACAGTGCTAATTGAATAAAATGAAAGTCAAACAAATTTTAAAAGAGCTTTTTGAATCAAATGAAGGTCAAATGCATTTAAGAAAGCTAATTGAATCAAATGTAAGTCAAACGCATTCAAACAGAGCTCTCAAATGCATTCAAACAAAGCTAATTGAATCAAACAAAAGTAAAAAAACATCTATAAAAATCTAATTAAATCAAATGAAAGTCAAACACATTTAAACAAAGCTATTTGAATCAAATGAAAATCAAATGCATTCTACAAATCTAATTGAATCAAATGAAAGTAAAAACATCTAAAGATTTCAAATTAAATCAATAAAAGGTCAAACACATTCAAACAAAACTATTTGAATCAAATGAAAGTCAAAAGCATTCTATAAAGCTAATTGAATCAAATAAAAAGTCAAACACATTCAAACAAAGCTAATTGAATCAAATGAAAGTAAAACACATTCAAACAAACCTAATTGAATCAAATGAAAGTCAAAGACATTTAAACAGAGCTAATTGAATCAAATGAAAGTCAAACACATCCAAACAAAGCTAATTGAATCAAATGTAAGTCAAACACATTCAAACAGAGCTTTTTGAATAAAATGAAAGTCAAATGCATTCAACAAAGCTAATTGAATCAATTGAAAATCAAACACATTCAAACACAGCTATTTGAATCGAATGAAAGTCAAATGCTTTCTACAAAGCTAATTGAATCAAATGAAAGTCAAAAACATTCCAACAAAGCCAATTGAATCAAATGAAAGTCAAACACATTCAAACAAACCTAATTGAATTATATGAAAGTCAAACACATTCAAATAAAGCTAATTGAATCAAACGAAAGTGAAACACATTCAAACAAAATTGATTAGATCAAATGTAAATCAAACACATTCAAACAGAGCTTTTTGAATCAAATTTAAGTCAAAAGCATTTAACAAAGCTAATTGAATCAAACAAAAGTCAAAAACATCTAAAAAAATAAAATTAAATCAAATGACAGTCAAACACATTCAGACAAAGCTATTTGAATCAAATGAAATTCAAATGCATTCTACAAATCTAATTAAATCAAATGAAAGTAAAAAAAATTTGAACAAAGCCAATTGAATCAAATGAAAGTCAAACACATTCAAACAAAGCTAATTGAATCAAATGAAAGTAAAACACATTAAAACAAAGCTAATTGAATCAAATGAAAGTCAAACACATTCAAACAGAGCTAATGAATCAAATGAAACTCAAACACATTCAAAAAGAGTTTTTTGAATCAAATGAAGGTAAAATGCAATCTGCAAAGCTAATCAAATCAAATGAAAGTCAAACACATTCAAACAAAGCTTATTGAATCAAATGTAAGTCAAATACATTCAAACAAAGCTTTTGAATCAAATAAAACTCAAATGCATTCAACAAAGCTAATTGAATCAAACGAAAGTAAAAAACATCTAAAAAAATCTAATTAAATCAAATGAAAGTCAAACACATTCAGACAAAGCTATTTGAATCAAATGAAAGTCAAATGCATTCTACAAATCTAATTGAATCAAATGAAAGTAAAAACATTTGAACAAAGCTAATTGAATCAAATGAAAGTCAAACACATTCAAACAAACCTATCTGAATCAAATGAAAGTCAAACACATTCAAACAGTGCTAATTGAATAAAATGAAAGTCAAACACATTTAAAAAGAGCTTTTTGAATCAAATAAAGTTCAAATGCATTTAAGAAAACTAATTGAATCAAATGAAAGTCAAACACATTCAAACAAAGCTAATTGAATCAAATGAAAGTCAAACACATTCAAACACAGCTATTTGTATCAAATGAAAGTCAAATGCATTCTACAAAGCTAATTGAATCAAATGAAAGTCAAAACACATTCAAACAAAGCTAATTGAATCAAATGTAAGTCAAACAAATTCAAACAGAGCTTTTTGAATCAAATAAAACTCAAATGCATTCAACAAAGCTAATTGAATCAAACCAAAGTCAAAAACATCTAAAAAAAATCTAATTAAATCAAATGAAAGTCAAACACATTCAGACAAAGCTATTTGAATCAAATCAAAATCAAATGCATTCTACAAATCTAATTGACTCAAATGAAGGTAAAAAACATCTAAAAAATTCAAATTAAATCAATAAAAGGTCAAACACATTCAAACAAAGCTATTGAATTAAATGAAAGTCAAACACATTCAAAAAGAGCTTTTTGCATCAAATGAAGGTCAAATGCATTTAAGAAAGCTAATTGAATCATATGAAAGTCAAAGATATTCAAACACAGCTAATTGAATCAAATGAAAGTCAAACACATTCAAACAAAGCTAATTGAATCAAATGTAAGTCAAACACATTCAAACAGAGCTTTTTGAATCAAAATGAAAGTCAAATGCATTTAACAAAGCTAATTGAATGAAATGAAAGTCAAAAATATCTAAAAAAACTTATTAAATCAAAATGAAAGTCAAACACATTCAAACAAAGCTATTTGAATCGAATGAAAGTCAAATGCATTCTACAAAGCTAATTGAATCAAATGGAAGTAAAAAACATTCGAACAAAGCCAAATGAATCCAATGAAAGTCAAACACATTCTAACAAAGTTTTTGAATCAAATGTAAGTCAAATGCATTCAACAAAGCTAATTGAATCAAATGAAAGTCAAAAACATGTAAAAAAATCTAATTAAATCAAATGAAAGTCAAACACAATAAAAAAAAGCTAATTAAATCGAATGAAAGTCAAACACATTCAATCAAAGCTATTTGAATTAAATGAAAGTCAAATGCAATCTACAAAGCTAATTGAATCAAATGAAAGTTAAATGCAATCAAACAAACCTAATAGAATCAAATGAAAGACGAACACATTCAAAAAGAGCTAATTGAATCAAATGAAAAGTCAAATGCATTCTATAAAACTAATTGAATCAAATGAAAGTCAAACACATTTAAACAAAGCTAATTGAATCAAATTATAGTAAAACACATTCAAATAAACCTAATAGAATCTAATGAAAGTCAAACACATTCAAACAGAGCTAATTGAATCAAATGAAAGTCAAACACATTCAAACACAGCTATATGAATCAATTGAAAGTCAAATGCTTTCTACAAAGCTAATTGAATCAAATGAAAGTCAAACACATTCAAACAAAGCTAATTGAATCTAATGTAAGTCAAATACATTCAAACAAAGGTTTTTGAATCAAATGAAAGTCAATGCATTCAACAAAGCTCATTGAATCAAATGAAAAGTAAAAACAACTAAAAAAAAATCTAATTAAATCAAATGAAAGTCAAACACATTCAGACAAAGCTATTTGAATCAAATGAAAGTCAAATGCATTCTACAAATCTAATTGAATCAAATGAAAGTAAAAAACATTTGAGAAAAGCCAATTGAATGAAATGAAAGTCAAACACATTCAAACAAACCTAATTGAATCAAATGAAATTCAAACACATTCAAACAAAGCTAATTGAATCAAATGAAAGTAAAACACATTAAAACAAACCTAATTGAATCAAATGAAAGTCAAACACATTCAAACAGCGCTAATTGAATCAAATGAAAGTCAAAACACATTCAAAAAGAGTTTTTGAATCGAAGGTCAAATGCAATCTGCAAAGCTAATCAAATCAAATGAAAGTCAAATACATTCAAACAAATGTTTTTGAATCAAATGAAAGTCAAATGCATTCAAAAAGCTTATTGAATCAAATGAAAGTCAAAAACATCTAAAAAAAATCTTATTAAATCAAATGAAAGTCAAACACATTCAGACAAAGCTATTTGAATCAAATGAAAGTCAAATGCATTCTACAAATCTAATTGAATCAAATGAAAGTAAAAAACATTTGAACAAAGCCAATTGAATCAAATGAAAGTCAAACACATTCAAACAAACATATCTGAATCAAATGAAAAGTCAAACACATTCAAACAGTGCTAATTGAATAAAATAAAAGTCAAACACATTTAAAAAGAGCTTTTTGAATCAAATGAAGGTCAAATGCATTTGAGAAAGCTAATTGAATCAAATGAAAGTCAAACACATTCAAACAAAGCTAATTGAATCAAATGTAAGTCAAACACATTCAAACAGAGCTCTCAAATGCATTCAACAAAGCTAATTGAATCAAACGAAAGTAAAAAACATCTAAAAAAATCTAATTAAATCAAATGAAAGTCAAACACATTCAAACAAAGCTATTTGAATCAAATGAAAATCAAATGCATTCTACAAATCTAATTGACTCAAATGAAAGTAAAAAACATCTAAAAAATTCAAATTAAATCAATAAAAGGTCAAACACATTCAAACAAAACTATTTGAATCAAGTGAAAGTCAAAAGCATTCTATAAAGCTAATTGAATTAAATAAAAGTCAAACACATTCAAAAAGAGCTTTTTGAATCAAATGAAGGTCAAATGCATTTAAGAAAGCTAATTGAATCATATGAAAGTCAAACACATTCAAACAAAGCTAATTGAATCAAATGTAAGTCAAATACATTCAAACAGAGCTTTTTTAATCAAATGAAAGTCAAATGTATTCAACAAAGCTAATTGAATCAAATGAAAGTTAAAAACAACTAAAAAAATCTAATTAAATCAAATGAAAGTAAAAACACATTCAGACAAAGCTATTTGAATCAAATGAAAGTCAAATGCATTCTACAAATCTAATTGAATCAAATGAAAGTAAAAAACATTTGAACAAAGCCAATTGAATCAAATGAAAGTCAAACACATTCAAACAAACCTAATTGAATCAAATGAAAGTCAAACACATTCAAACAAAGCTAATTGAATCAAATGAAAGTAAAACACATTAAAACAAACCTAATTGAATCAAATGAAAGTCAAACACATTCAAACAGAGCTAATTGAATCAAATGAAAGTCAAACACATTCAAAAAGAGTTTTTTGAATCAAATGAAGGTCAAATGCAATCTGCAAAGCTAATCAAATCAAATGAAAGTCAAACACATTCAAACAGTGCTAATTGAATAAAATGAAAGTCAAACACATTAAACTATTTGAATCAAGTGAAAGTCAAAAGCATTCTATAAATCTAATTGAATTAAATGAAAGTCAAACACATTCAAACAAAGCTAATTGAATCAAATGAAAGTAAAACACATTAAAAAAAACCTAATTGAATCAAATGAAAGTCAAACACATTCAAAAAAGAGTTTTTTGAATCAAATGAAGGTCAAATGCAATCTGCAAAGCTAATCAAATCAAATGAAAGTCAAACACATTCAAACAAAGCTTATTGAATCAAATGTAAGTCAAATACATTCAAACAAAGCTTTTTTGAATCAAATGAAAGTCAAATGCATTCAACAAAGCTAATTGAATCAAATGAAAGTTAAAAACAACTAAAAAAATCTAATTAAATCAAATGAAAGTAAAACACATTCAGACAACGCTATTTGAATCAAATGAAAGTCAAATGCATTCTACAAATCTAATTGAATCAAA
The DNA here is from genome assembly GCF_001683475.1 of Chenopodium quinoa. Taxonomy (NCBI): domain Eukaryota; kingdom Viridiplantae; phylum Streptophyta; class Magnoliopsida; order Caryophyllales; family Amaranthaceae; genus Chenopodium; species Chenopodium quinoa. The sequence goes on from NW_018745376.1 coordinate 74,442, forward strand.
TGAAAGTAAAAAACATTTGAACAAAGCCAATTGAATCAAATGAAAGTCAAACACATTCAAACAAACCTAATTGAATCAAATGAAAGTCAAACACATTCAAACAAAGCTAATTGAATCAAATGAAAGTAAAACACATTAAAACAAACCTAATTGAATCAAATGAAAGTCAAACACATTCAAACAGCGCTAATTAAATCAAATGAAAGTCAAACACATTCAAACAGCGCTAATTGAATCAAATGAAAGTCAAACACATTCAAAAAGAGTTTTTTGAATCAAATGAAGGTCAAATGCAATCTGCAAAGCTAATCAAATCAAATGAAAGTCAAACACATTCAAACAAAGCTTATTGAATCAAATGTAAGTCAAATGCATTCAAACAAAAGCTTTTTGAATCAAATGAAAGTCAAATGCTTTCTACATTGCTAATTGAATCAAATGAAAGTCAAAAACATTCCAACAAAGCCAATTAAACGAAATGAAAGTTAAACACATTCAAACAAACCTAATTGAATCAAATGAAAGTCAAACACATTCAAATAAAGCTAATTGAATCAAATGTAAGTCAAATACATTCAAACAAAGCTTTTTGAATCAAATGAAAGTCAAATGCATTCACAAAGCTCGTTGAATCAAATGAAAGTAAAAAAACAACTAAAAAAATCTAATTAAATCAAATGAAAGTAAAACACATTCAGACAACGCTATTTGAATCAAATGAAAGTCAAATGCATTCTACAAATCTAATTGAATCAAATGAAAGTAAAAAACATTTGAACAAAGCCAATTGAATCAAATGAAAGTCAAACACATTCAAACAAACCTAATTGAATCAAATAAAAGTCAAACACATTCAAACAAAGCCAATTAAATCAAATGAAAGTAAAACACATTAAAACAAACCTAATTGAATCAAATGAAAGTAAAACACATTAAAACAGCGCTAATTGAATCAAATGAAAGTCAAACACATTCAAACAAACCTAATTGAATCAAATGAAAGTCAAACACATTCAAAAAAGCTAATTGAATCAAATGAAAGTTAAAACAAACCTAATTGAATCAAATGAAAGTCAAACAATTCAAAAAGAGTTTTTTGAATCAAATGAAGGTCAAATGCAATCTGCAAAGCTAATCAAATCAAATGAAAGTCAAACACATTCAAACAAAGCTTATTGAATCAAATGTAAGTCAAATACATTCAAACAAAGCTTTTTGAATCAAATGAAAGTCAAATGCATTCAACAAAGCTTATTGAATCAAATGAAAGTCAAAAACATCTAAAAAAATCTTATTAAATCAAATGAAAGTCAAACACATTCAGACAAAGCTATTTGAATCAAATGAAAGTAAAAAACATTTGAACAAAGCCAATTGAATAAAATGAAGGTCAAATGCAATCTGCAAAGCTAATCAAATCAAATGAAAGTCAAACACATTCAAACAAAGCTTATTGAATCAAATGTAAGTCAAACACATTCAAATAGAGCTTTTTGAATAAAATGAAAGTCAAATGCGTTCAACAAAGCTAATTGAATCAAACGAAAGTCAAAAAACATCTAAAAAAATCTAATTAAATCAAATGAAAGTCAAACACATTCAGACAAAGCTATTTGTATCAAATGAAATTCAAATGCATTCTACAATTCTAATTGAATCAAATGAAAGTCAAAAACATCGAAAAAAATCTAATTAAATAAAATGAAAGTCAAACACAATAAAAAAAAGCTAATTAAATCAAATGAAAGTCAAACCCATTCAAACAAAGCTATTTGAATTAAATGAAAGTCAAATGCAATCTACAAAGCTAATTGAATCAAATGAAATTTAAACACATTCAAACAAACCTAATATAATCAAATGAAAGACGAACACATTCAAATAGAGCTAATTGAATCAAATAAAAGTCAAACCCATTCAAAAAGATCTTTTTGAATCAAATTAAGGTCAAATTTAATCTACAAAGCTAATTGAATCAATTGAAAGTTAAACACATTCAAACAAAGCTATTTGAATGAAATGTAAGTCAAACACATTCAAACAGAGCTTTTTGAATCAAATGAAAGTCAAATGCATTCAACAAAGCTAATTGAATCAAATTAAAGTCAAAAATATCCAAAAAACCTAATTAAATCAAATGAAAGTCAATCACATTCAGACAAAGCTATTTGAATCAAATGAAAGTCAAAATGCATTCTACAAATCTAATTCAATCAAATGAAAGTCAAAAACATTCGAACAAAGCCAATTGAATCAAATGAAAGTCAATCACATTCAGACAAAGCTATTTGAATCAAATGAAAGTCAAATGCATTCTACAAATCTAATTAAATCAAATGAAAGTAAAAAACATTTGAACAAGCCAATTGAATCAAATGAATGTCAAACACATTCAAACAAAGCTAATTGAATCAAATGAAAGTCAAACAATTCAAACAAAGATAATTGAATCAAATGAAAGTAAAACACATTAAAACAAACCTAATTGAATCAAAACGAAAGTCAAAACATCTAAAAAAATCTAATTAAATCAAATGAAAGTCAAACACATTCAGACAAAGCTATTTGTATCAAATGAAATTCAAATGCATTCTACAATTCTAATTGAATCAAATGAAAGTCAAAAACATCGAAAAAAATCTAATTAAATAAAATGAAAGTCAAACACAATAAAAAAAAGCTAATTAAATCAAATGAAAGTCAAACCCATTCAAACAAAGCTATTTGAATTAAATGAAAGTCAAATGCAATCTACAAAGCTAATTGAATCAAATGAAATTTAAACACATTCAAACAAACCTAATATAATCAAATGAAAGACGAACACATTCAAACAGAGCTAATTGAATCAAATAAAAGTCAAACCCATTCAAAAAGATTTTTTGAATCAAATTAAGGTCAAATTTAATCTACAAAGCTAATTGAATCAATTGAAAGTTAAACACATTCAAACAAAGCTATTTGAATGAAATGTAAGTCAAACACATTCAAACAGAGCTTTTTGAATCAAATGAAAGTCAAATGCATTCAAAAGCTAATTGAATCAAATTAAAGTCAAAAATATCCAAAAAACCTAATTAAATCAAATGAAAGTCAATCACATTCAGACAAAGCTATTTGAATCAAATGAAAGTCAAATGCATTCTACAAATCTAATTCAATCAAATGAAAGTCAAAAACATTCGAACAAAGCCAATTGAATCAAATGAAAGTCAATCACATTCAGACAAAGCTATTTGAATCAAATGAAAGTCAAATGCATTCTACAAATCTAATTAAATCAAATGAAAGTAAAAACATTTGAACAAAGCCAATTGAATCAAATGAATGTCAAACACATTCAAACAAACCTATCTGAATCAAATGAAAGTCAAACACATTCAAACAGTGCTAATTGAATAAAATGAAGGTCAAATGCATTTAAGAAAGCAAATTGAATCAAATGACAGTCAAACACATTCAAACAAAGCTAATTGAATCAAATGAAAGTCAAACACATTCAAACACAGCTATTTGAATCAAATGAAAGTCAAATGCTTTCTACAAAGCTAATTGAATCAAATGAAAGTCAAAAACATTCCAACAAAGCCAATTGAATCAAATGAAAGTCAAACACATTCAAACAAACCTAATTGAATCAAATGAAAGTCAAACACATTTAAACAAAGCTAATTGAATCAAAGGAAAGTCAAACACATTCAAACAAAATTGATTAGATCAAATGTAAGTCAAACACATTCAAACAGAGCTTTTTGAATCAAATTAAAGTCAAATGCATTCAACAAAGCTAATTGAATCAAACAAAAGTCAAAAAACATCTAAAAAATTAAATTAAATCAAATGACAGTCAAACACATTCAGACAAAGCTATTTGAATCAAATGAAATTCAAATGCATTCTACAAAGCCAATTGAATCAAATGAAAGTCAAACACATTTTAACAAACCTAATTGAATCAAATGAAAGTCAAAATCATTCAAACAAAGCTAATTAAATAAAATGAAAGTCAAACACATTCAAAAAGAGCTTTTTGAATCAAATGAAGGTCAAACGCAATCTACAAAGCTAATTGAATCAAATGAAAGTCAAACACATTGAAACAAAGCTAATTGAATCAAATGAAAGTCAAACACATTCAGACAAAGCTATTTGAATCAAATGAATGTCAAATGCATTCTACAAATCTAATTGAATCAAATGAAAGTAAAAAACATTTGAACAAAGGCAATTGAATCAAATGAAAGTCAAACACATTCAAACAAACCTAATTGAATCAAATGAAAGTCAAACACATTCAAACAAAGATAATTGAATCAAATGAAAGTAAAACACATTAAAACAACCTAATTGAATCAAATGAAAGTCAAACACATTCAAAACAACGCTAATTGAATCAAATGAAAGTCAAACTGATGTAAAAACTAATAGATGAAATTAGTTTAAACAAGTTAATGAATCAAGCTTAAGCAAAGGATTGATTTTAGGTTGGTGTTTAGGTACGTTTATGTAGAATTTAGGTGTAGGTTTGTAAGGATTACTCACTTAACAAACAAGGATATGAAGGCAAGGATTTCTCACTCAACCAACTAAGTTCAAATTGTATGGAAGGATTACTCACTTGACCACTCAATCTCTTCAAGTCTAACTTGGTACAAAAACCGGTTATTTCACAAACAAATAATTAGTTTTTAAGTTCAAGCAAAAGCACTTTTTCATTGATCAAAATCTGATTACAAACTACAATTACATGCCTTTTATAAGCAACTAAAAGAACTAACAATCATTGCTTAACTTAAAGAAGCAAACTGATTTATTAAAGCTTTAAACAACGAAAATGAAACTAAGCCTAAAGTACGTCTAAGTGCAGCAGCCTTTTAGTCTTCATAAGCCCCTTTCATTATTCATGCATTGAAGTTTCTCCTTGAGTTCCTCTCAACTGAAATGGCTGTACAAAATGCTTCAATTAACGTGCTTAATGAGCAATTAAGCAAGTAAATCCATGATTAAAACCAAACGGACCATGGGCAGCAAAAGAACCCAAGGTTTGGTCTTCAAATGATTTCGCAAGTATCACTTCTTTGGATGAACCGTGACTTGGACTTGTGCTTGGACTTGGATGAAAATTGTGACTAGGACTAATAGGACTTTCGTGATTTGTATCACAAACACATTCAAAAAGAGTTTTTTTGAATCAAATGAAGGTCAAATGCAATCTGCAAAGCTAATCAAATCAAATGAAAGTCAAACACATTCAAACAAAGCTTATTGAATCAAATGTAAGTCAAATACATTCAACAAATCTTTTTGAATCAAATGAAAGTCAAATGCATTCAACAAAGCTTATTGAATCAAATGAAAGTCAAAAACATCTAAAAAATCTTATTAAATCAAATGAAAGTCAAACACATTCAGACAAAGCTATTTGAATCAAATGAAAGTCAAATGCATTCTACAAATCTAATTGAATCAAATGAAAGTAAAAAACATTTGAACAAAGCCAATTGAATCAAATGAAAGTCAAACACATTCAAACAAACTTATCTGAATCAAATGAAAGTCAAACACATTCAAACAGTGCTAATTGAATAAAATGAACAAACACATTTAAAAAGAGCTTTTTGAATCAAATGAAGGTCAAATGCATTTAAGAAAGCTAATTGAATCAAATGTAAGTCAAACACATTCAAACAGAGCTCTCAAATGCATTCAACAAAGCTAATTGAATCAAACGAAAGTAAAAACATCTATAAAAAATCTAATTAAATCAAATGAAAGTCAAACACATTCAAATAAAGCTATTTGAATCAAATGAAAATCAAATGCATTCTACAAATCTAATTGAATCAAATGAAAGTAAAAACATCTAAAAAATTCAAATTAAATCAATAAAAGGTCAAACATTCAAACAAAACTATTTGAATCAAATGAAAGTTAAAATCATTCTATAAAGCTAATTGAATCAAATGAAAGTCAAACACATTCAACAAAGCTTATTGAATCAAATGTAAGTCAAATACATTCAAACAAATCTTTTTTGAATCAAATGAAAGTCAAATGCATTCAACAAAGCTTATTGAATCAAATGAAAGTCAAAAACATCTAAAAAAAATCTTATTAAATCAAATGAAAGTCAAACACATTCAGACAAAGCTATTTGAATCAAATGAAAGTCAAATGCATTCTACAAATCTAATTGAATTAAAATGAAAGTAAAAAACATTTGAACAAAGCCAATTGAATCAAATGAAAGTCAAACACATTCAAACAAACTTATCTGAATCAAATGAAAGTCAAACACATTCAAACAGTGCTAATTGAATAAAATGAAAGTCAAACACATTTAAAAAGAGCTTTTTGAATCAAATGAAGGTCAAATGCATTTAAGAAAGCTAATTGAATCAAATGTAAGTCAAACACATTCAAACAGAGCTCTCAAATGCATTCAACAAGCTAATTGAATCAAACGAAAGTCAAAAACATCTATAAAAATCTAATTAAATCAAATGAAAGTCAAACACATTCAAACAAAGCTATTTGAATCAAATGAAAATCAAATGCATTCTACAAATCTAATTGAATCAAATGAAAGTAAAAACATCTAAAAAATTCAAATTAAATCAATAAAAGGTCAAACACATTCAAAAAAAAAACTATTTGAATCAAATGAAAGTTAAAATCATTCTATAAAGCTAATTGAATCAAATGAAAGTCAAACACATTCAAACAAAGCTAATTGAATCAAATGAAAGTCAAACACATTCAAACAAACCTAATTGAATCAAATGAAAGTCAAAGACATTTAAACAGAGCTAATTGAATCAAATGAAAGTCAAACACATCCTAACAAAGCTAATTGAATCAAATGTAAGTCAAACACATTCAAACAGAGCTTTTTGAATAAAATGAAAGTCAAATGCATTCAACAAAGCTAATTGAATCAAATGAAAATCAAACATTCAAAACACAGCTATTTAAATCAAATGAAAGTCAAATGCTTTCTACAAAGCTAATTGAATCAAATGAAAGTCAAAAACATTCCAACAAAGCCAATTGAATCAAATGAAATTCAAACACATTCAAAAAACCTGATTGAATCATATGAAAGTCAAACACATTCAAACAAAGCTAATTGAATCAAATGAAAGTGAAACACATTCAAACAAAATTGATTAGATCAAATGTAAGTCAAACACATTCAAACAGAGCTTTTTGTATCAAATTTAAGTCAAATGCATTTAACAAAGCTAATTGAATCAAACAAAGTCAAAAACATCTAAAAAAATCAAATTAAATCAAATGACAGTCAAACACATTCAGACAAAGCTATTTGAATCAAATCAAATTCAAATGCATTCTACAAATCTAATTGAATCAAATGAAAGTAAAAAACATTTGAACAAAGCCAATTGAATCAAATGAAAGTCAAACACATTCAAACACAGCTAATTGAATCAAATGAAAGTAAAACACATTAAAACAAACCTAATTCAATCAAATGAAAGTCAAACACATTCAAACAGAGCTAATTGAATCAAATGAAACTCAAAACATTCAAAAAGAGTTTTTTGAATCAAATGAAGGTCAAATGCAATCTGCAAAGCTAATCAAATCAAATGAAAGTCAAACACATTCAAACAAGCTTATTGAATCAAAATGTAATCAAAACATTCAAACAAAGCTTTTTGAATCAAATGAAAGTCAAATGTATTCAACAAAGCTTATTGAATCAAATGAAAGTAAAAAACATCTAAAAAAATCTAATTAAATTAAATGAAAGTCAAACATATTCAGACAAAGCTATTTGAATCAAATGAAAGTTAAATGCATTCTACAAATCTAATTGAATCAAATGAAAGTAAAAACATTTGAACAAAGCCAATTGAATCAAATGAAAGTCAAACACATTCAAACAAACCTATCTGAATCAAATGAAAGTCAAACACATTCAAACAATGCTAATTGAATAAAATGAAAGTCAAACACATTGAAAAAGAGCTTTTTGAATCAAATGAAGGTCAAATGCATTTAAGAAAGCTAATTGAATCAAATGAAAGTCAAACACATTCAAACAAAGCTAATTGAATCAAATGTAAGTCAAACACATTCAAACAAAGCTGATTAGATCAAATGTAAGTCAAACACATTCAAACAGAGCTTTTTGAATCAAATAAAAGTCAAATGCATTCAACAAAGCTAATTGAATCAACCGAAAGTCTAAAACATTTAAAAAATCTAATTAAATCAAATCAAAGACAAACACATTCAGACAAAGCTATTTGAATCAAATGAAATTCAAATGCATTCTACAAATCTAATTGAATCAAATGAAAGTAAAAACATCTAAAAATTCTAATTAAATCAATAAAAGGTCAAACACATTCAAACAAAACTATTTGATTCAAATGAAAGTCAAAAGCATTCTATAAAGCCAATTGAATCAAATGAAAGTCAAACACTTTCAAACAAAGCTAATTGAATCAAATGAAAGTAAAACACATTCAAACAAACCTAATTGAATCAAATGAAAGTCAAAACATTCATAATTGAATCAAATGAAAGTCAAACACAATCAAACAAAGCTAATTGAATCAAATGTAAGTCAAACACATTCAAACAGAGTTTTTTTGAATCAAATGAAAGTCAAATGCATTCAACAAAGCTAATTGAATCAAATGAAAGTAAAAAAAATCTAAAAAAACCTAATTAAATCAAATGAAAGTCAAACACATTCAAACAAAGCTATTTGAATCAAATGAAAGTCAAATGCATTCTACAAATCTATTTGAATCAAATGGAAGTAAAAAACAATCGAACAAAGCCAATTGAATCTAATGAAAGTCAAACACATTCAAACAAAGCTTTTTGAATCAAATGAAAGTCAAATGCATTCAACAAAGCTAATTGAATCAAATGAAAGTCAAACACAATAAAAAAAAGCTAATTAAATCAAATGAAAGTCAAACACATTCAAACAAAGCTATTTGAATTAAATGAAAGTCAAATGCAATCTACAAAGCTAATTGAATCAAATGAAATTTAAACACATTCAAACAAACCTAATTGAATCAAATTAAAGTCAAAAATAACCAAAAAACCTAATTAAATCAAATGAAAGTCAATCACATTCAGACAAAGCTATTTGAATCAAATGAAAGTCAAACACATTCAAACAAACCTAATTGAATCAAATGAAAGTCAAAATCATTCAAACAGAGCTAATTAAATAAAATGAAAGTCAAACACATTCAAAAAGAGCTTTTTGAATGAAATGAAGGTCAACGCAATCTACAAAGCTAATTGAATCAAATGAAAGTCAAACACATTGAAACAAAGCTAATTGGATAAAATTTAAGTCAAACACATTCAAATAGAGCTTTTTGAATAAAATGAAAGTCAAATGCGTTCAACAAAGCTAATTGAATCAAACGAAAGTCAAAAACATCTAAAAAAATCTAATTAAATCAAATGAAAGTCAAAAACACATTCAGACAAAGCTATTTGTATCAAATGAAATTCAAATGCATTCTACAAATCTAATTGAATCAAATGAAAGTCAAAAACATCGAAAAAAATCTAATTAAATAAAATGAAAGTCAACACAATAAAAAAAGCTAATTAAATCAAATGAAAGTCAAACCCATTCAAACAAAGATATTTGAATTAAATGAAAGTCAAATGCAATCTACAAAGCTAATTGAATCAAATGAAATTTAAACACATTCAAACAAACCTAATAGAATCAAATGAAAGACGAACACATTCAAACAGAGCTAATTGAATCAAATAAAAGTCAAACCCATTCAAAAAGATCTTTTTGAATCAAATTAAGGTCAAATTTAATCTACAAAGCTAATTGAATCAATTGAAAGTTAAACACATTCAAACAAAGCTATTTGAATGAAATGTAAGTCAAACATTCAAACAGAGCTTTTTGAATCAAATGAAAGTCAAATGCATTCAACAAAGCTAATTGAATCAAATTAAAGTCAAAAATATCCAAAAAACCTAATTAAATCAAATGAAAGTCAATCACATTCAGACAAAGCTATTTGAATCAAATGAAAGTCAAATGCATTCTACAAATCTAATTGAATCAAATGAAAGTCAAAAACATTCGAACAAAGCCAATTGAATCAAATGAAAGTCAATCACATTCAGACAAAGCTATTTGAATCAAATGAAAGTCAAATGCATTCTACAAATCTAATTGAATCAAATGAAAGTAAAAAACATTTGAACAAAGCCAATTGAATCAAATGAATGTCAAACACATTCAAACAAACCTATCTGAATCAAATGAAAGTCAAACACATTCAAAAGTGCTAATTGAATAAAATGAAAGTCAAACACATTTAAAAAGAGCTTTTTGAATCAAATGAAGGTCAAATGCATTTAAGAAAGCAAATTGAATCAAATGACAGTCAAACACATTCAAACAAAGCTAATTGAATCAAATGAAAGTCAAACACAGCTATTTGAATCAAATGAAAGTCAAATGCTTTCTAAAAGCTAATTGAATCAAATGAAAGTCAAAAACATTCCAACAAAGCCAATTGAATCAAATGAAAGTCAAACACATTCAAACAAACCTAATTGAATCAAATGAAAGTCAAACATTTAAACAAAGCTAATTGAATCAAAGGAAAGTCAAACACATTCAAACAAAATTGATTAGATCAAATGTAAGTCAAACACATTCAAACAGAGCTTTTTGAATCAAATTAAAGTCAAATGCATTCAACAAAGCTAATTGAATCAAACAAAGTCAAAAACATCTAAAAAAATTAAATTAAATCAAATGACAGTCAAACACATTCAGACAAAAGCTATTTGAATCAAATGAAATTCAAATGCATTCTACAAAGCCAATTGAATCAAATGAAAGTCAAACACATTTTAACAAACCTAATTGAATCAAATGAAAGTCAAAATCATTCAAACAAAGCTAATTAAAAAAATGAAAGTCAAACACATTCAAAAAGAGCTTTTTGAATCAAATGAAGGTCAAACGCAATCTACAAAGCTAATTGAATCAAATGAAAGTCAAACACATTGAAACAAAGCTAATTGGATAAAATATAAGTCAAACACATTCAAATAGAGCTTTTGAATAAAATGCGTTCAACAAAGCTAATTGAATCAAACGAAAGTCAAAAACATTTAAAAAAATCTAATTAAATCAAATGAAAGTCAAACACATTCAGACAAAGCTATTTGAATCAAATGAAAGTAAAAAACATTTGAAAAAAGCCAATTGAATCAAATGAAAGTAAAAAACATCTAAAAAATTCAAATTAAATCAATAAAAGGTCAACATTCAAAAAAAACTATTTGAATCAAATAAAAGTCAAATGCATTCTATAAAGCTAATTGAATCAAATGAAAGTCAAACACATTTAAACAAAGATAATTGAATCAAATGAAAGTAAAACACAATAAAACAAACCTAATTGAATCAAATGAAAGTAAAACACATTCAAACAGAGCTAATTGAATCAAATGAAAGTCAAACACATTCAAAAAGAGTTTTTTAAATCAAATGAAGGTCAAATGCAATCTGCAAAGCTAATCAAATCAAATGAAAGTCAAACACACATTCAAACAAAGCTAATTAAATCAAATGTAAGTCAAATAACTTCAAACAAAGCTTTTTGAATCAAATGAAAGTCAAATGCATTCAACAAGCTCATTGAATCAAATAAAAGTAAAAAACAACTAAAAAAATCTAATTAAATCAAATGAAAGTCAAACACATTCAGACAAAGCTATTTGAATCAAATGAAAGTCAAATGCATTCTACAAATCTAATTGAATCAAATGAAAGTAAAAAACATTTGAACAAAGCCAATTGAATCAAATGAAAGTCAAACACATTCAAACAAACCTAATTGAATCAAATGAAAGTCAAACACAATCAAACAAAGCTAATTGAATCAAATGAAAGTAAAAACATTAAAACGGAATCAAATGAAAGTAAAACACATTCAAACAGCGCTAATTGAATCAAATGAAGTCAAACACATTCAAAAAGAGTTTTTTGAATCAAATAAAGGTCAAATACAATCTGCAAAGCTAATTAAATCAAATGAAAGTCAAACACATTCAAACAAAGCTTATTGAATCAAATGTAAGTCAAATACATTCAAACAAATCTTTTTGAATCAAATGAAAGTCAAATGCATTCAACAAAGCTTATTGAATCAAATGAAAGTCAAAAACATCTAAAAAAATCTTATTAAATCAAATGAAAGTCAAACACATTCAGACAAAGCTATTTGAATCAAATGAAAGTCAAATGCATTCTACAAATCTAATTGAATCAAATGAAAGTAAAAACATTTGAACAAAGTCAATTGAATCAAATGAAAGTCAAACACATTCAAACAAACATATCTGAATCAAATGAAAGTCAAACACATTCAAACAGTGCTAATTGAATAAAATGAAAGTCAAACAAATTTTAAAAGAGCTTTTTGAATCAAATGAAGGTCAAATGCATTTAGAAAGCTAATTGAATCAAATGTAAGTCAAACGCATTCAAACAGAGCTCTCAAATGCATTCAAACAAAGCTAATTGAATCAAACAAAGTCAAACATCTATAAAATCTAATTAAATCAAATGAAAGTCAAACATTTAAACAAAGCTATTTGAATCAAATGAAAATCAAATGCATTCTACAAATCTAATTGAATCAAATGAAGTAAAAACATCTAAAGATTTCAAATTAAATCAATAAAAGGTCAAACACATTCAAACAAAACTATTTGAATCAAATGAAAGTCAAAAGCATTCTATAAAGCTAATTGAATCAAATGAAAGTCAAACACATTCAAAAAGCTAATTGAATCAAATGAAAGTAAAACACATTCAAACAAACCTAATTGAATCAAATGAAAGTCAAAGACATTTAAAAAGAGCTAATTGAATCAAATGAAAGTCAAACACATCCAAACAAAGCTAATTGAATCAAATGTAAGTCAAACACATTCAAACAGAGCTTTTTGAATAAAATGAAAGTCAAATGCATTCAACAAAGCTAATTGAATCAAATGAAAGTCAAAAACATCTAAAAAAATCTTATTAAATCAAATGAAAGTCAAACACATTCAGACAAAGCTATTTGAATCAAATGAAAGTCAAATGCATTCTACAAATCTAATTGAATCAAATGAAAGTAAAAAACATTTGAACAAAGCCAATTGAATCAAATGAAAGTCAAACACATTCAAACAAACTAATTGAATCAAATGAAAGTCAAGCTAATTGAATCAAATGAAAGTAAAGAATCAAATGAAAGTAAAACATTTAATTGAATCAAATGAAGTCAAACACATTCGAAAAGAGTTTTTTGAATCAAATGAAGGTCAAATACAATTGCAAAGCTAATTAATCAAATGAAAGTCAAACACATTCAAACAAAGCTTATTGAATCAAATGTAAGTCAAATACATTCAAATCTTTTTGAATCAAATGAAAGTCAAATGCATTCAACAAAGCTTATTGAATCAAATGAAAAGTCAAAAACATCTAAAAAAATTTTTAAATCAAATGAAAGTCAAACACATTCAGACAAAGCTATTTGAATCAAATGAAAGTCAAATGCATTCTACAAATCTAATTGAATCAAATGAAAGTAAAAAAACATTTGAACAAAGTCAATTGAATCAAATGAAAGTCAAACACATTCAAACAAACATATCTGAATCAAATGAAAGTCAAACACATTCAATGCTAATTGAATAAAATGAAAGTCAAACAAATTTAAAAAGAGCTTTTTGAATCAAATGAAGGTCAAATGCATTAAGAAAGCTAATTGAATCAAATGTAAGTCAAACGCATTCAAACATCTCAAATGCATTAAACAAAGCTAATTGAATCAAAAAAAGTCAAAAACATCTATAAAAATCTAATTAAATCAAATGAAAGTCAAACACATTTAAACAAAGCTATTTGAATCAAATGAAAATCAAATGCATTCTACAAATCTAATTGAATCAAATGAAAGTAAAAACATCTAAAGATTTAAATTAAATCAATAAAAGGTCAAACACATTCAAACAAAACTATTTGAATCAAATGAAAGTCAAAAGCATTCTATAAAGCTAATTGAATCAAATGAAAGTCAAACACATTCAAACAAAGCTAATTGAATCAAATGAAAGTGAAACTAATTGAATCAAATGAAAGTCAAAACATTCAATAATTGAATCAAATGAAAGTCAAACACATTCAAACAAAGCTAATTGAATCAAATGTAAGTCAAACACATTCAAAAGAGCTTTTTGAATCAAATGAAAGTCAAATGCATTCACAAAGCTAATTGAATCAAATGAAAGTCAAAAACATCTAAAAAATCTAATTAAATCAAATGAAAGTCAAACACATTAAACAAAGCTATTTGAATCAAATGAAAATAAATGCATTCTACAAATCTAATTGAATCAAATGAAAGTAAAAACATCTAAAGATTTCAAATTAAATCAATAAAAGGTCAAACACATTCAAACAAAACTATTTGAATCAAATGAAAGTCAAAAGCATTCTATAAAGCTAATTGAATCAAATGAAAGTCAAACACATTCAAACAAAGCTAATTGAATCAAATGAAGTAAAACAATTCAATAATTGAATCAAATGAAAGTCAAAGACATTTAAACAGAGCTAATTGAATCAAATGAAAGTCAAAACATCCAAAAAGCTAATTGAATCAAATGTAAGTCAAACACATTCAAACAGAGCTTTTTGAATAAAATGAAAGTCAAATGCATTCAACAAAGCTAATTGAATCAAATTAAAATCAAACACATTCAAACACAGCTATTTGAATCAAATGAAAGTCAAATGCTTCTACAAAGCTAATTGAATCAAATGAAAGTCAAAAACATTCCAACAAAGCCAATTGAATCAAATGAAAGTCAAACACATTCAAACAAACCTAATTGAATCATATGAAAGTCAAACACATTCAAATAAAGCTAATTGAATCAAACGAAAGTGAAACACATTCAAACAAAATTGATTAGATCAAATGTAAGTCAAACATTCAAACAGAGCTTTTTGAATCAAATTTAAGTCAAAAGCATTTGACAAAGCTAATTGAATCAAACAAAAGTCAAAAACATCTAAAAAATAAATTAAATCAAATGACAGTCAAAACATTCAGACAAAGCTATTTGAATCAAATGAAATTCAAATGCATTCTACAAATCTAATTGAATCAAATGAAAGTAAAAAATTTTGAACAAAGCAATTGAATCAAATGAAAGTCAAACACATTCAAACAAAGCTAATTGAATCAAATGAAAGTAACACATTAAAACAAAGCTAATTGAATCAAATGAAAGTCAACACATTCAAACAGAGCTAATTGAATCAAATGAAACTCAAACACATTCAAAAAGAGTTTTTTGAATCAAATGAAGGTAAAATGCAATCTGCAAAGCTAATCAAATCAAATGAAAGTCAAACACATTCAAACAAAGCTTATTGAATCAAATGTAAGTCAAATACATTCAAACAAAGCTTTTTGAATCAAATAAAACTCAAATGCATTCAACAAAGCTAATTGAATCAAATGAAAGTCAAACACATTCAAACAGTGCTAATTGAATAAAATGAAAGTCAAACACATTTAAAAAGAGCTTTTTGAATCAAATAAAGTTCAAATGCATTTAAGAAAACTAATTGAATCAAATGAAAGTCAAACACATTCAAACAAAGCTAATTGAATCAAATGAAAGTCAAACATTCAAACACAGCTATTTGTATCAAATGAAAGTCAAATGCATTCTACAAAGCTAATTGAATCAAATGAAAGTCAAACACATTCAAACAAAGCTAATTGAATCAAATGTAAGTCAAACAAATTCAAACAGAGCTGTTTGAATCAAATAAAACTCAAATGCATTCAACAAAGCTAATTGAATCAAACCAAAGTCAAAAACATCTAAAAAAAATCTAATTAAATCAAATGAAAGTCAAACACATTCAGACAAAGCTATTTGAATCAAATCAAAATCAAATGCATTCTAAAATCTAATTGACTCAAATGAAGGTAAAAAACATCTAAAAAATTCAAATTAAATCAATAAAAGGTCAAACACATTCAACAAAACTATTGAATTAAATGAAAGTCAAACACATTCAAAAAGAGCTTTTTGCATCAAATGAAGGTCAAATGCATTTAAGAAAGCTAATTGAATCATATGAAAGTCAAAGATATTCAAACACAGCTAATTGAATCAAATGAAAGTCAAACACATTCAAACAAAGCTAATTGAATCAAATGTAAGTCAAACACATTCAAACAGAGCTCTCAAATGCATTCAACAAAGCTAATTGAATCAACGAAAGTAAAAACATCTAAAAAAATCTAATTAAATCAAATGAAAGTCAAACACATTCAAACAAAGCTATTTGAATCAAATGAAATCAAATGCATTCTACAAATCTAATTGACTCAAATGAAAGTAAAAACATCTAAAAATTCAAATTAAATCAATAAAAGGTCAAACACATTCAAACAAAACTATTTGAATCAAGTGAAAGTCAAAAGCATTCTTTAAAGCTAATTGAATTAAATGAAAGTCAAACACATTCAAAAGAGGTTTTTAATCAAATGAAGGTCAAATGCATTTAAGAAAGCTAATTGAATCATAAGAAAGTCAAACACATTCAAACAAAGCTAATTGAATCAAATGTAAGTCAAATACATTCAAACAGAGCTTTTTAATCAAATGAAAGTCAAATGCATTCAACAAAGCTAATTGAATCAAATGAAAGTAAAAAACAACTAAAAAAATCTAATTAAATCAAATGAAAGTAAAACACATTCAGACAAAGCTATTTGAATCAAATGAAAGTCAAATGCATTCTAACAAATCTAATTGAATCAAATGAAAGTAAAAAACATTTGAACAAAGCCAATTGAATCAAATGAAAGTGAAACACATTCAAACAGAGCTAATTGAATCAAATGAAAGTCAAAACACATTCAAACAAAGCTAATTGAATCAAATGAAAGTAAAACACATTCAATCAAACTAATTGAATCAAATGAA
>NW_018745377.1:0-27425 GCF_001683475.1 Chenopodium quinoa
TGCTTCTTATTTAATCATTTAAATACTACGCGTCTACGCGTAGTATCATAGTCATGATTTGACGAGTTCTTGTAAAATGAAAAATTGCAATTTGGTAATTCGATACTTGATTAGTCAAACAAACTGATAATTATGACTCATTTATCATTATATATTTTCATGAAATTATGAAGATATTACAAAGTAGTTTGATTTTTATGATGAATGAAAACAGTAATGACTAATTACAAAGTAATATTGCTTAGTTCAATCGATCATATGTACACATTATTAACACAACATCTAACCATCTCATAGTTAAATATTCGTATGTATTAGTACAAAGTTATAGACTCATGAGTGATCTTTTTAAATTTGTCTACTTATACATTTTAGGATATTTTGGATTTTAACACCTGACAAAAGGCTGAAAATGGTTTTTAACACCCCCAAAAAAAAACTTTTATTTTAACACCTCCCAAAAATATAAAAGTTGGAAGTTAACACCAGTTAACGATTTCCGTCACGGAAATTTAACGTGGGTCCCACAAATTGGCTTCAACTTCAATTTTCACCCAGCAAAACACGAAACTTCCTCTCTGAACCTTCATTTCATTGATTTTATCCATTACAGATTTTTGGTGCTCATAATTTACAGATTTACAGATTTTTGGTGCTCATAAATCAAACCATACAAAAAATAAATAAAAATTCAACACCGGTTCATCTTCTCCTTCGTTGGAGAACAAAGCGACTGAGAACTTCCATTTTTTTTTACCACCAATTCCGCCGCCCATAAAGGGCCCTGTACGGCTACTGACCAAGCCTTCGCAGCCAGCAAACATGTTAACTGGGGACCGGCCACCAAAATTAAATCAACCACCCAAGAAACCAACCTTGCCCCATCCCGTTAGCCACCCAGCTCCCTCCCCCGACGACGACCGGCGAACCCATCCCACCCCTTTTCCCACAAACGCAACCCAACCCTCTCCCTTTTCCCCTGCTGCCCGACCCAAGCCACCACACCGAAACCACAATCAAAGATCTGAATCGCCGCAACCACCACCACTACCACCACTCTTCTGCAACACTTTGCTCCAAACCCTAACGAATCGACCCGCCTTAACCTTTTCGGCCACCCTAACCCCTAAACCACACACCGTAACTTTTTTCGGCAAACTTAAATTGATTTCTAGACGAGGTTCGATGGATCTGCGATTTGCTCTGATTTCGGGAATTGATGTTGGGAATTGATTTTTTGCGGTTTGAGTGAGGAGGTGGCTGCAGGGGTTGCGATTGTGGGCTGGTATTTGGAGAGGAGCTGATTTGGTTGCGAGAACGGGGAAAGGGAAGGGGGTGGGTTCGGTTGGCAGCGTAGGGGTGGGGGAAAGGGAGGGGGAGGGAAGGGGTGGCAGTTGAGGGAGGGTGGGCAAGAACGAAGGAAAGAGTTTGGGATGGCAGCCATGAAGATGAAGGGAGGAAGAAGACGAAGAAAAGATGAAGGGAGGAATAAGAAGAAAAAATGGGATGGCAGCCACGAAGGTGGGTTTCGTAAAAAATTGAAAACGAAGGAGAGTTGAAGCCAATTTATGGGACCCACGTTAAATTTCCGTGACGGAAATCGTTAACTGGTGTTAACTTCCAACTTTTATATTTTTGGGAGGTGTTAAAATAAAAGTTTTTTTTTGGGGGTGTTAAAAACCATTTTCAGCCTTTTGTCAGGTGTTAAAATCCAAAATATCCTACATTTTATTAATATAACGTTTTTGTAATTTTTTACGTTTATGAATAAAAGATATACTAGTAGATGTTTTTAATACGTGTCTTGGGCAATGATCCCGATCAAATGGGGCAAAAAAATACTTAGGAATTGAGGGAATAATATTTTTGTAGATGAATATACAACACACAAACACACACGGATCACCACTCTCAACCATAGATTAAAAAATCAATGGTTAGATTCTTTCTCCCACAACACACACGGATCATCACTCTCAACCATAGATTAAAAAATCAATGGTTAGATTTACATGAAATACCTTTTGAAACCCTTTCACTCTCACTCTTACCACTTTCACACTCTCTACACTCATGGCGCCGAATCAACAAGAGTTGGCTCAAGTGGTAAGCAACTTGATGTCGCTTAAGGGAGGTCTCGGGTTCGAGCCTCACCGTATGCAAAAACTCTTGTTGGGAGACTCACCCACCATAAGTCAGGTGTGCTACCCGAGTCGGATCCGGATGTAGTCGGAGCTAAGCTCCGGTGAACCGGGTGGGCAACCTTAAAAAAAATACTCTCACGGCGCCGCATTCTATCTCCCTCTCCCTCATTCATTCTCAGTTCTCCCCTCTCTCATCTCAAACCTTGCAATTGTTTGAAGCTGCCCAGAATACAGAGCTTTGAAGCTGCCAGATTACCGAACTTTGAAGCTGTCCTGATCTCCCTCTCTCTCATCGGTTGTTGCTGCCCAGAATATCCTATATTATAAGCGATTGCAGCTATGTGACTATTTCTTGTTGGAAGGAGTATAGGATAGAATAACTTGTTATGCTTATTGGATTTATTGATAATCAAGGATCAGAAACCATGTTAGTTATTCTTGACAAAAGTTTTACACAAGTTAATAACTGATTATTTATTTAATCGTAGATGGCTTGTTCACAGGAGAAAGTGAATAAGACATAGGATTGGACTGTAGGAGGAAGAATTGGATTTGGTCGGTAGAAGGACTCACAGAGTGTAGATGTGGCATCAAAGGTGAGCAACTATTAGGACATACTCATTTATAAGAACAGATACAGGAACTAATTGGTGGGTATTATGAAAAATGATTATAGAAGATTAAGTTAATTAACTGACCAAAAGCATGTTCAAGCTAATGTGAGCTCTAGTAAAGGGTAAACTGGTGAAGGACTTTTGCAATTGACATTGTTATGAGTTGACTATGTTATGCATACTGATAATCTAATATATATAAATAAAAGTAGGCATTTTTTGGGAGCATTTGGCGCGCTACATAAGAAAAGGTATTATTTTGTCCAATGAAAAATTAGCTTAATAATTTATTTTAGAATTAAAAAAATTTACTCGCTACCTAAGCAAAAGTGACGAATAAGATTTAAGAATTTTGACACAGGTAAAAACAACGAATTGAGAATAATAAAAATTAAAATTAATAATTATCTTTTTTACATTTGTGGATGCAAATTTTTAATCGCAAATATCTTTAATCTCTCTCTAGAAAATATTGTAAAAGTTTGATTTTAATAATGTACTCATTGAAACGAATAAAACTAAATCTCATAAGACTAATTTCCCATAATATTTTATAGTTAAACGATTATAAATGAAACTAACATTTTAAACAGAACGAGTATATTAAATAAACGCATAGGCAAAAGACTTATTTTGATCAATAAAAAAACGAGATTTATTATTTCTTTTTTAAATTAAAAATTTGAATTGTCACATAAGCAAAATTAGTGAATAATAAGGTTTGGGATTTTAAATTCAAGCGTCATATAAAATAAATAAATAAAACAACAAAAGATAACTTTAGTGTTAAAAGTAAAAAATTATCTTATGTTATTAGTAATTTTATCCATATATTTAATGAATGATCTTCATAAATATACACATTTTTGAAAGGAAAGGTGTCCTTCGAACAAGTGTATTATTCTGATAGCCGGTTCAGAATTATTAGAAAGCTAATATATTCAGTAAGGTCAAGTGATCGGAATGCCTGGGTGGAGGCCGCTTCCGATCAGTAATATTAACATAATTAATATTACAGCTTAATCTTGACTGAACCCTTCGGGTCACACCCAAGCAAAATATACGAACCGACTCGACGAATTAATTCGGAAGAAATTAATTCGTCGCCCGAGTGTTAAATATTTAGACGTCGGTAATTCGAGCTTGGAGCGTCGAAACCGATCGTCGGAAGTCGAGTCAAAAATATAAAAAGACGAGACGTGCGAGATAATAATAAATCGACCGTATTCCCAAAATACCCCTAGCATCGGAGTGCCCCGAGCATCCGAATGCTAGGGGCAAAAATGTCCAAGCATAGGTGGCTAGCAAGCGCACCAAGCCGAGCCTAGCATGGCTGGCTAGGTGCGTGCTAGAGCACCGTACTAGTCGCCACGCACAGCAGCAGCTAGCAGCCGCGTGCACGTGGTGCGTGCAGCAGCTAGCTGCCGCAAGCTAGGCGTGCTAGCAGCGCACGCACTAGCAGCCACGCTCAGAAGCAAGCCCGCAACAAGTGCGTGGCTTGCGCACACAGCAACAACCCGCATCTTGGTGCGGGGCTGAGCTCGGGATGGGCTTGTGGCTGGGCCATAGGGTCGGTCACTATGGGGAAGCTTGAGGAATATGGGAGCAAGTGGGTAAGGACATGTGGCACAAGGAGAGTATTGAGTGGGGAGCAAGTATGGTCCTGTAGACACCCATTTGTGTGTCCCCAAAACCAAACCCAGTGATGAGTTCCTTTCACGTCGAATCATAATCGAATGAAGCGAAAGTGTGGAAAGTCTAGTGTTGCGGATAATTTTAATTTCTTTTCTCTTCTCTCTGTTTTTGAAAACTTATTTTAAGAAAACAACCAATCCAGAATGGTTGGTCCATGATATGGGTCCAATAGTAGTGTAGTTGGATGGGGCTTGACAAGAGCCTTCCAACGATATATTATAAGCCCAATTCCGATGAATATTGAGGAAGTTATGGCCAATCTACCAAACTAGGCCCGGTTTGAGCCTTATATGCAGCCCAATGATATTGGGGAGGGCCTAATATGATTTATCATTCCTAATGCAATTAGGAATGGTTTTAGTCTTCTAGATTCTTCTAGAAGGTTCTTTTCATTCCTAATTCAATTATCATTGATAAATTGACTTTTGTTGACTTTTTCAGAGTTTTAATTAAAATCAAAGAACATTTTTGAGGAAAAGATACGATTTTATCCTCCAGTACGGCAAACTTATCTGATTTTCGAAAACGCGTCAAAAACAGGCCTGGCGCCTGACTCCAGGCATTGGTGCCTGGAACCAGGCCTGGCGCCTGGTGCTAGCCATTGGCGCCTAACGCCAATAAGCTGGTGCTGGCACCAGCTCTGTTTTGCGTGCGCCAATCTCGTTTTGCGTGCGCCAAGTGCTCTGTTTTGATATTTTATCTTTTTGGCTGGTTTCTCTATAAATAACGTATTAAAAACTCCGTTTTCATTCACCAACAACCAGATTTCATCAATAATCAGTTTTCAACTATATTGACTTACAATCAGTTTTCATTCGCAATCATTAATTCTTTAATTCTCTCTTTAATCATTCACCAATTCTCATCAAGTTTTCTTGATTATTTCAAACATCCTTCTCTTTCTCTTCTAAAAACTTTGTTTTCACATACAAAATTCTGCATTCGCAAGATCTAGAAACACCTAGCCATATTCGAAGTTGCCTTCGCCCTAGACGTGAAAGGTTTAAGTTCTGAGGGTGTGGTCCCAAATCTCTCTTTCAATTATTTAATTTAATTGTTTTGATTATTATTTTCCTTGAAGTTACTAACGTGTGTATTTTGTTATTAGAAAGAGGTACGAGGCATCAAAGTAAGTACTTTAATGGTTTTTATTGATGTTATGATGTAGAAATCATGTTTATATTGTTATTATGATATTCCTAGTATCATGTTTAGGGAAAGAGTTTATAAGATCAAATATGCTTATTATGAAACCTGCGATGCTTCCTACGTTCTTCCTAATATTTATGATTATTAGTATTATGTTAGGGTTAAAGATTTTGATTTTTAAGGCTTAGTGACATGCTAGGATTTGTTATTAATCTTGTTAGTATCATGCCTAGGATCTTGCTATTTTTATTATGCTTTAACATGATTTATGATTATTTTTTTATTTGTTTTGATTATGATTATAATTTTATAATTATTATTATTATGACTAACATGATTATTATTATGGTTAATATGATTGTTTATTATGATGATTATTTTATTGTTATAATTTTATGATCATGATTATATTTATTATTGATTATTATTATGTTGCTTGATATATTTATTGTTATTGCTTGATCACACCTTTTTATGCATGTTTAAAGGGAATTGGTACTTATAATCACGCTTAATAAGATAATTAATAACCTTGTTTAGGGTTAATTGTGATTATATTTCAAGTTATCGCCAATAATAGTTTATTTGTGCATTTAATATTCAACCAACATAGATAAACAGGTTTAGGGTTAATCCTATTGATTGCATGTTAATTAGAAAGCGCACATGAATACGATCAGAATAAAGTAGAGGCCTATTATTAGGGCGGGTTCAATCTCTTTTAGGTTGGATTTGTACCTTCATCCCCGAACCCTTATTTGGTTCTAGACCCTATGGAGTTGACGATCTCTTGGATCGTTAAGGGGTGTAACCTTCACCCTGTGAACGGTTTACAAGTACGTAAAACTTGTTGGCGACTCTTTTGCTCTATCTTCTTCCCTTTTGGACGCCACCGTACTTTAGTGTATGATCACAGTGGGGTTCAAGCTAGGGGATTAACGCTAGAAATTTATTCCCCATAGTTTTTGGCGACTCCGCTGGGGGAGGATTTCTATTTTAATTCCTGAATTTGTTTCAGCAATGATTTAGAATGAGTGGATGAGACTCGAAACGTGCTAAGTATTTCATGTGCGTAATTTTTGATTTAAAATTATTGTCATATGCATAAAAAAGATCTCATTGGAAAGACCATCCGTAAAGAGTTAAAAACATAGGATTTTACACGTAGGAAATTTGAGAAATATCTTTCACAACTAGGACCGAAATAACACCGCGCGCGAAACTGGAAAAATTTTATCGAGCATAGAAAGCTGCTAAGGCATGTGGAAGTAGCTCCAGAGGCCAGAGCTTGGCGCCATCATTTTAGCCGTAGCGCCAGACGCCAGTATTGGCGCCAGGCGCTACAGTTAAAAGCTGGCGCCAGTCTCTGTTTGCTGGCGCCAATTTCCCCAATACCGAGCCAGAAATATGCGTTCTAATTTCGACCGACTTTTTGTATTGTTTGCTCGATCCTACTTCCTGATTGAATTTTTTTCTCACTTTACTGAAACCCATATGTGTTCTACATATGGACATAACCCTCTGGGAATTCATGCTCCATCTACCCGATTGAACGCTCCGTGCAACAAAGGGTACATTCGAGATATAGAATTCACCAAACCATGGAAGTGAGTTTTTTCTAAAGCTCTTGGTGTCCCATCCACTCGCGCCAACCCTTCAGGGTTAGGCTTCAGCGCGGTGCATCCGGAAAATTAACCGTGGACCCTCTATTGACTAAACCATATCCCGAACTTTAGAGAACTAGAGCCATGGTTAGGTTGCAAAACTCATTGCATCATATTGTGCCTACTTGACTAATTGTGCATTATTTGTTGTGCATACTTTATGTGATTTTTCCTAACCGTTTGTTTGACTTGTGTTAAGACTAAGTAAACTGATTAATAACTAAAGGATTTTGTTTAATTAATTAATTAATTAATTTGAGCTAATATATAAATATACCTAAAATCGAGTCATAGTTCCTTTAAGTCAACCCGGATTTTTATTCCCGTATACTGCACAAACGTCAACTTGTTTTGGTCATAGCCGGAGTTCTAGGAAGAACTACGAGTCGTACAACCTATGGATCTGTAGCCCCGAGTTTTACTTTAATTTGGAGTTTGGGTTTCATCCAAATCAGAGTCACAGATAAAAAGTTATGTCTAAAATACCACAGTCTGTCCAGTTTAATGCATATACGTGAAGTCTTAACTTAGTCTTTGCTTGAGTCTAGTCACATAGTCTAGCCACATGGTCATGACAAGATTTTTAACATGTCACCTACACTCACTAGTCTTAGCACACACTTTGAGTACACATCACCATGACCATGTCTTAGGTTCATGCATGAGTTGGTTTTTTTTTCCATCATTTGAGTTAGGGGGGTACATTCTATTCCTAATTCTTCATATCCCTCCACCTCCATCATCTTTTTCTTTTTTTCACATTCTATTCCAATCTTTCTTCACTTCCTCCATCCATTGCATGTCGAATAAAGTTTGAGTCAAATAATTAACAATGAATATCCCCAAATTCCTTTTCCACAGTACTTGGTCGAGAAGAGAAGGGCGATTAATCAAGGACAAACCTCTTTATTCAGGTCTCGCTTTTTGTTAAACCGATTCGTCAAAAGAGGAAGGCTAAAAAGATAATGGCAAGTCAAGAAGAAGTCAATGAGCTTAGGAACCAATTGGTTACCGTGACTGAGACACTGAAGCTACTCACACTCAAGATCGATGATCCCGTGAAGCAACAACAAGTGAGTCTCATGCAAGAGAGTCTAAGCAAGCTATCTAGCGACTATAAATTTCAGGGCATGAGTTCACAAGGGGTCTCGCTGGACAAGGAACTTCTTCCACATAAGTTCAACGCCACTGACATCCCTAAATTCAAGGCAGCAGATAACCCTTACTTCCATCTAAGAGCTTTCGAAACCATAATGAGTATTAAGGGTATCGATAAGAAGGTTTTCCCCTCTCTGTTCCCACTATCTCTTGAAACCGTTTGTCAACAATGGTTCTTTTCCCTTGACAAAGAGAAAACCTCTACCAGGGAATCGAGAGTAAACGCTTTCGTTGATAGGTACAAGTGCAATATTCAAGTTGAAACCGACCATAGATAACTTGAGATGCTAAGACAAAAGGAGAATGAAGGCTTTACTTCTTTCTTTAATAAATGGAGGGAAACTTCCGCCAAGATGATTGAGGTCCCCACCGAAAAGGAGTCTGTGAGGATGTTTATCAAGAATCTCCAAGAAAAGTATTTAAAGCACTTAAAATATCAACACAACTTGAATACTTTCAAGGCCGTTTATGACATCGGAATTGAAATCAAAGATGACCTCGCAAAGCAAAAAGCTACTAACAATAGTAACCACGGTGGCTGGAAAGGAAAGAAGAGCGACAATCCTTCTTCTTCCAAAAACGCCCACTCTAGTAATAATGTTAGTACCTTTTGACCACAATGGTGTCTTAGCCATAGATAATCAAGGATCTAAAAGGAAACCCAGGCGAGAGTTCACACCCATCGGAATGACCTACGATGCTGCTTTCGATCGTCTCTATGATCGAGGATTAATCAAACCTATTGGCCCTACCGAGGATCCAACACCAGAAAATCGATCTTCAAGATGGAATCCAAACTCCTATTGCAAGTACCATCGAGGGCGCGGTCATACTACTGATGAATGCTACAGGTTTCAAAACCTCATTCAAGATCTCATAGAGGCAAATAAGATCCCATTGCCTCTAGCTAGCGAGAAGACTGGATGATGTCGGAGCAAACAACACAAGACAGAGGCGAGCTTCAACGACAAGATTTCGTGTCCTTTTTTTCTATTTCTTTTTTATTTTTCCTTTCCCCAATAAGTCTAGCATAGGTACCTTTTTATTCTCCTTAGATTTATTTTGTAGGATCCTTATATCTTTTCTTTTAATAAAATGAGCATTTATTTTCTTGCGTATGATCATTTCATTATATTACATTAAACAAAAAACAAAAAAAATAAAAAAAATAAAAAAAATAAAATAAAAATCCATGTCGAATTAAGCACAAGGTATACCAATGATTTGAGACACCCCTTGTAGCCACATCATATCTCCTTTCACCATTCAAACATGCAATTCTTTCTTCATAAACCACTTTGAGCCTCGTCTAACGATAGACCCTTCTTTTTTCAACCTACATCTACCTAACCTTGGGATGGGATGGTGTGAAACTTATACAATTCTAAAAAAAAAGGCTTGAGTGTCAAAAAATTAAAATAGCAGAAATAAGCAAAAGTAAAAAATAAATAAGTGTACAAAAGGGCAAGTATTCCAATGTCTTTGACATGAAAATGTCTTTGATATGAACACGTCTCAGATTGCGTCTCTTATCGAGTGCTCGGTACCGTGCCTGAGAAACATGAATGCCAAGTGAGTGATAGACCGCATGATCGGGATTTTCCACACTTCCAAAAATAAAATAAATGCTAAAGAATAAGCAAAAAAGAGAGCTAAAAGAGAGTAGAAACTCAAGCATAAAAATACAAAGATTCAAAAGCGAGGTTGCACACCTTGGGGGCTTATCTAGGGTCTTGAGCCTTTATCCCCTTCTTCTTCAAACCTTTAGCCTAAACACGTTACAATCCTTAAAAAAAACCTTTTTGAGGTATACCCACTTGTGCGAGGTTCGGCTAGAGCTACGTTCGGCCTGATTCCTAACGGATACGTAGGCAACCTCACACCGAGGTGCGACTGTAATAAACATGCATTCATATTCACACTCACACACTTACACCATGATCATATCAAGGGATCTCCAATGCTCATCCCTATTCACTTAGAGCTAGACTTGGGGGCTTGATCCCTACATCATTAGCTTACCTAGCCTAAGAGTCACCACCATTTGACTCTTTTAACAAATAATATCTTTCCACACACTTAGCCTTTGCGGCCTAACTTTAGTGTCACTTTCACACATTGCACAGATACATGACCAAATATACTTCCCTTAGGAACCCTTTGTCATGAAATCTCAACGTTAAAGCATGCCTTGTCATATCTACATCACTTGTCATTGCATCACGAAGTATGAAGTGCTTAGCCTCCGTGCCTAAGTTACCCAAATACTTTCATCATTGAGTCAACCATTGAGATAGCCTAGGATGGATTAATCCTTGCACCTTGAGAGATAGTATCAAACAACATTTGACTAGGCTCGTTCAACATGCATTCGAAAGCTTCTTTCTTTTTCACGTCTTTCTTTTTCGGGAGAAAGTCGGTACCCTCCACAAAAATGACGAATTTTTTTTACTTTTTGCATTTTTGAGTCACATTGAATCAACACTATGCACACACGGGTCACAAGTCACACGTGTCATTTCACTTCAAGTCGAGTCAACCTCGAGTCAATCACAGCGAGTCAAGTTCATGCCTTGAGTCGTGTCAGGTCGATGAGTCAAGCAACATTAAAACTTAGGTCAACCCTAAGATAATTAAAGCCTTAGGTCAACCCTAAGATGATTAAAGAGAATTGGCAAAGTTCTATAGTCAAAATAAATACAGGTACAACAAAATAGGGAGGACCCTACTCCAGCGCCTGACGCTAGATCTTTTCAGCAGCGACAGAGATCGAAGCCTCTCAGAAAGGTGATTTCGACCTCGTACAACAATTTTGGGTTCCTTGGTATGCCAGTTAGCCCCTATAAGCAATTTCACATGATTGAGTAGTCGATTTGATTACAACCGCAAGTAAGTGATCGACCTGATGAAAGATCGTCTCACTTAGCTTAAAGCGCCTAATCACGGAAACACCGACATACTGGTTTTAGAGGAAGCCAAATTCGGGCGAGCTTTAGAGATCGACAAACGTTGGTCTTTGGAAATTTTTCTTTAGAATATTATCGCAACAAACGCTCAAGTACCGAAGCTCTATTGTTCAGAGACGCGTGAACATTTCCATCAAAGCTCTTTGCTCCAGAGACGCGTGGGCATATCATTAAAGATCTTTTGTTCAGAGACGCGTGGACATTTCATCAAAGCTCTTTGCTCCAGAGACGCGTGGGCATCTTATTATTCAAGCTCTTTTGTTCAGAGACGCGTGAACATTTCCATCAAATCTCTTTTGTTCAGAGACACGTGGACATTTCCTTTTCAAGCTCTTTTGCTCCAGAGACGCGTGGAATATCATTTAAAAGATCTTTTGTTCAGAGACGCGTGGACATATCATCAAAGATCTCCTATTTTCAAGCTCTTTCGCTCAAAGACGCGTGGGCATCCTATTATCAAGCTCTTTGTTCAGAGACGTGTGGACACATCATTCAAAAGATCATATAATTAAAAAAAAAATCTCTTTGTTCAGAGGCGCGTGAACATATAAAAAAGAAGCTCTTTGTTCAGAGACGAGTGAACATCGAAACAGCAAGGTGGCGTTCCCTAGATTGTGGAGAATTGTCACAAACAACTGAGGATTGTTTCAAGAGAAGCAATCTTCGATAGTATTCCCTTGGACGTGGGATATTATCATAGGGGAGGAGGATCGTTTCAGGCGAAGCAATCTTCTAATTTGGAAGCAGTTACGGGCGTAGCGGTTTTTGAGCGGGATGACATTCTCTAGCTTGCAGGAGGTCATCAAAACAATCGGTTACTTTCAGAGACGTGTGCTCGAAGGTGCAAGATACGTGTTTCTTAACTCTTTTATCTGTTTAACTAACGCTATTTTTGTAGGTATTGGCGTTACAAGAGTGGTTTAGGATCGCAGAACGTTCTGAATCATTCTCCGTCCCTATCGCTACTTTGACTTTTGTTTTCGAAACTCGCGTTTCTCCAAACTCAGTCAAAGTGGTGGCTTCTGTAGACACCCATTTATGTCTCCCCAAAACCAAACCCAGTGATGAGTGCCTTTCACGTCGAATCATAATCGAATG
The DNA here is from genome assembly GCF_001683475.1 of Chenopodium quinoa. Lineage (NCBI taxonomy): Eukaryota > Viridiplantae > Streptophyta > Magnoliopsida > Caryophyllales > Amaranthaceae > Chenopodium > Chenopodium quinoa. Next base: position 12,489 of record NW_018745377.1, read on the forward strand.
AAGCGAAAGTGTGGAAAGTCTAGTGTTGCGGATAATTTTAATTTCTTTTCTCTTCTCTCTGTTTTTGAACACTTATTTTAAGAAAACAGCCAATCCAGTTTGGTTGGTCCTTGATATGGGGCCAATAGTAGCGTATTTGGATGGGGCTTAACAAGAGCCTTCCAACGATATATCTTATAAGCCTAATTCCGATGAATATTGAGGAAATTATGGCCAATCTACCAAACTGGGCCCGGTTTGAGCCTTATATGCGGGCCAATGATCTTGGGGAGGGCCTAATATGATTTATCATTCCTAATGCAATTAGGAATGGTTTTAGTCTTCTAGATTCTTCTAGAAGGTTCTTTTCATTCCTAATTCAATTAGCATTGATAAATTGACTTTTGTTGACTTTTTCAGAGTTTTAATTAAAATCAAAGAACATTTTTGAGGAAAAATACGATTTTATCCTCCACTACGGCAAACTTATCTGATTTTCGAAAACGCGTCAAAAACAGGCCTGGCGCCTGACTCCAGGCCTTGGTGCCTGGAACTAGGCCTGGCGCCTGGCGCCAGCCATTGGCGCCTGACGCCAATAAGCTGGTGCTGGCGCCAGCTCTGTTTTGCGTGCGCCAATCTCGTTTTGAGTGCGCCAAGTGCTCTGTTTTGATATTTTATCTTTTTGGCTGGTTTCTCTATAAATAACGTATTAAAAACTCCGTTTTCATTCACCTACAACCAGATTTCATCAATAATCAGTTTTCAACTATATTGAATTACAATCAGTTTTCATTCGCAATCATTAATTCTTTAATTCTCTCTTAATCATTCACCAATTCTCATCAAGTTTTCTTGATTATTTCAAACATCCTTCTCTTTCTCTTCTAAAACTTTGTTTTCACATACAAAATTCTGCATTCGCAAGATCTAGAAACACCTAGCCATATTCGAAGTTGCCTTCGCCCTAGACGTGAAAGGTTTAAGTTCTGAGGGTGTGGTCCCAAATCTCTCTTTCAATTATTTAATTTAATTGTTTTGATTATTATTTTCCTTGAAGTTACTAACGTGTGTATTTTGTTATTAGAAAGAGGTACGAGGCATCAAAGTAAGTACTTTAATGGTTTTTATTGATGTTATGATGTAGAAATCATGTTTATATTGTTATTATGATATTCCTAGTATCATGTTTAGGGAAAGAGTTATAAGATCAAATATGCTTATTATGAAACCTGCGATGCTTCCTACGTTCTTCCTAATATTTATGATTATTAGTATTATGTTAGGGTTAAAGATTTGATTTTTAAGGCTTAGTGACATGCTAGGATTTGTTATTAATCTTGTTAGTATCATGCCTAGGATCTTGCTATTTTTATTATGCTTTAACATGATTTATGATTATTTTTTTATTTGTTTTGATTATGATTATAATTTTATAATTATTATTATTATGACTAACATGATTATTATTATGGTTAATATGATTGTTATTATGATGATTATTTTATTTTTATAATTTTATGATCATGATTATATTTATTATTGATTATTATTATGTTGCTTGATATATTTATTGTTATTGCTTGATCACACCTTTTTATGCATGTTTAAAGGGAATTGGTACTTATAATCACGCTTAATAAGATAATTAATAACCTTGTTTAGGGTTAATTGTGATTATATTTCAAGTTATCGCCAATAATAGTTTATTTGTGCATTTAATATTCAACCAACATAGATAAACAGGTTTAGGGTTAATCCTATTGATTGCATGTTAATTAGAAAGCGCACATGAATACGATCAGAATAAAGTAGAGGCCTATTATTAGGGCGGGTTCAATCTCTTTTAGGTTGGATTTGTACCTTCATCCCCGAACCCTTATTTGGTTCTAGACCCTATGGAGTTGACGATCTCTTGGATCGTTAAGGGGTGTAACCTTCACCCTGTGAACGGTTTACAAGTACGTAAAACTTGTTGGCGACTCTTTTGCTCTATCTTCTTCCCTTTTGGACGCCACCGTACTTTAGTGTATGATCACAGTGGGGTTCAAGCTAGGGGATTAACGCTAGAAATTTATTCCCCATAGTTTTTGGCGACTCCGCTGGGGAGGATTTCTATTTTAATTCCTGAATTTGTTTCAGCAATGATTTAGAATGAGTGGATGAGACTCGAAACGTGCTAAGTATTTCATGTGCGTAATTTTGATTAAAATTATTGTCATATGCATAAAAAAGATCTCATTGGAAAGACCATCCGTAAAGAGTTAAAAACATAGGATTTTACACGTAGGAAATTTGAGAAATATCTTTCACAACTAGGACCGAAATAACACCGCGCGAAACTGGAAAATTTTATCGAGCATAGAAAGCTGCTAAGGCATGTGGGAAGTAGCTCCAGAGGCCAGAGCTTGGCGCCATCATTTTAGCCGTAGCGCCAGACGCCAGTATTGGCGCCAGGCGCTACAGTTAAAAGCTGGCGCCAGTCTCTGTTTGCTGGCGCCAATTTCCCCCAATACCGAGCCAGAAATATGCGTTCTAATTTCGACCGACTTTTTGTATTGTTTGCTCGATCCTACTTCCTGATTGAATTTTTTTCTCACTTTACTGAAACCCATATGTGTTCTACATATGGACATAACCCTCTGGGAATTCATGCTCCATCTACCCGATTGAACGCTCCGTGCAACAAAGGGTACATTCGAGATATAGAATTCACCAAACCATGGAAGTGAGTTTTTTCTAAAGCTCTTGGTGTCCCATCCACTCGCGCCAACCCTTCAGGGTTAGGCTTCAGCGCGGTGCATCCGGAAAATTAACCGTGGACCCTCTATTGACTAAACCATATCCCGAACTTTAGAGAACTAGAGCCATGGTTAGGTTGCAAACTCATTGCATCATATTGTGCCTACTTGACTAATTGTGCATTATTTGTTGTGCATACTTTATGTGATTTTTCCTAACCGTTTGTTTGACTTGTGTTAAGACTAAGTAAACTGATTAATAACTAAAGGATTTTGTTTAATTAATTAATTAATTAATTTGAGCTAATATATAAATATACCTAAAATCGAGTCATAGTTCCTTTAAGTCAACCCGGATTTTTATTCCCGTATACTGCACAAACGTCAACTTGTTTTGGTCATAGCCGGAGTTCTAGGAAGAACTACGAGTCGTACAACCTATGGATCTGTAGCCCCGAGTTTTACTTTAATTTGGAGTTTGGTTTCATCCAAATGAGAGTCACAGATAAAAAGTTATGTCTAAAATACCACAGTCTGTCCAGTTTAATGCATATACGTGAAGTCTTAACTTAGTCTTTGCTTGAGTCTAGTCACATAGTCTAGCCACATGGTCATGACAAGATTTTTAACATGTCACCTACACTCACTAGTCTTAGCACACACTTTGAGTACACATCACCATGACCATGTCTTAGGTTCATGCATGAGTTGGTTTTTTTTCCATCATTTGAGTTAGGGGGGTACATTCTATTCCTAATTCTTCATATCCCTCCACCTCCATCATCTTTTTCTTTTTTCACATTCTATTCCAATCTTTCTTCACTTCCTCCATCCATTGCATGTCGAATAAAGTTTGAGTCAAATAATTAACAATGAATATCCCCAAATTCCTTTTCCACAGTACTTGGTCGAGAAGAGAAGGGCGATTAATCAAGGACAACCTCTTTATTCAGGTCTCGCTTTTTGTTAAACCGATTCGTCAAAAGAGGAAGGCTAAAAAGATAATGGCAAGTCAAGAAGAAGTCAATGAGCTTAGGAACCAATTGGTTACCGTGACTGAGACACTGAAGCTACTCACACTCAAGATCGATGATCCCGTGAAGCAACAACAAGTGAGTCTCATGCAAGAGAGTCTAAGCAAGCTATCTAGCGACTATAAATTTCAGGGCATGAGTTCACAAGGGGTCTCGCTGGACAAGGAACTTCTTCCACATAAGTTCAACGCCACTGACATCCCTAAATTCAAGGCAGCAGATAACCCTTACTTCCATCTAAGAGCTTTCGAAACCATAATGAGTATTAAGGGTATCGATAAGAAGGTTTTCCCCTCTCTGTTCCCACTATCTCTTGAAACCGTTTGTCAACAATGGTTCTTTTCCCTTGACAAAGAGAAAACCTCTACCAGGGAATCGAGAGTAAACGCTTTCGTTGATAGGTACAAGTGCAATATTCAAGTTGAAACCGACCATAGATAACTTGAGATGCTAAGACAAAAGGAGAATGAAGGCTTTTACTTCTTTCTTTAATAAATGGAGGGAAACTTCCGCCAAGATGATTGAGGTCCCCACCGAAAAGGAGTCTGTGAGGATGTTTATCAAGAATCTCCAAGAAAAGTATTTAAAGCACTTAAAATATCAACACAACTTGAATACTTTCAAGGCCGTTTATGACATCGGAATTGAAATCAAAGATGACCTCGCAAAGCAAAAAGCTACTAACAATAGTAACCACGGTGGCTGGAAAGGAAAGAAGAGCGACAATCCTTCTTCTTCCAAAAACGCCCACTCTAGTAATAATGTTAGTACCTTTGACCACAATGGTGTCTTAGCCATAGATAATCAAGGATCTAAAAGGAAACCCAGGCGAGAGTTCACACCCATCGGAATGACCTACGATGCTGCTTTCGATCGTCTCTATGATCGAGGATTAATCAAACCTATTGGCCCTACCGAGGATCCAACACCAGAAAATCGATCTTCAAGATGGAATCCAAACTCCTATTGCAAGTACCATCGAGGGCGCGGTCATACTACTGATGAATGCTACAGGTTTCAAAACCTCATTCAAGATCTCATAGAGGCAAATAAGATCCCATTGCCTCTAGCTAGCGAGAAGACTGGATGATGTCGGAGCAAACAACACAAGACAGAGGCGAGCTTCAACGACAAGATTTCGTGTCCTTTTTTTCTATTTCTTTTTTATTTTTCCTTTCCCCAATAAGTCTAGCATAGGTACCTTTTTATTCTCCTTAGATTTATTTTGTAGGATCCTTATATCTTTTCTTTTAATAAAATGAGCATTTATTTTCTTGCGTATGATCATTTCATTATATTACATTAAACAAAAAACAAAAAAATAAAAAAAATAAAAAAATAAAATAAAAATCCATGTCGAATTAAGCACAAGGTATACCAATGATTTGAGACACCCCTTGTAGCCACATCATATCTCCTTTCACCATTCAAACATGCAATTCTTTCTTCATAAACCACTTTGAGCCTCGTCTAACGATAGACCCTTCTTTTTTCAACCTACATCTACCTAACCTTGGGATGGGATGGTGTGAAACTTATACAATTCTAAAAAAAAAGGCTTGAGTGTCAAAAAATTAAAATAGCAGAAATAAGCAAAAGTAAAAAATAAATAAGTGTACAAAAGGGCAAGTATTCCAATGTCTTTGACATGAAAATGTCTTTGATATGAACACGTCTCAGATTGCGTCTCTTATCGAGTGCTCGGTACCGTGCCTGAGAAACATGAATGCCAAGTGAGTGATAGACCGCATGATCGGGATTTTCCACACTTCCAAAAATAAAATAAATGCTAAAGAATAAGCAAAAAAGAGAGCTAAAAGAGAGTAGAAACTCAAGCATAAAAATACAAAGATTCAAAAGCGAGGTTGCACACCTTGGGGGCTTATCTAGGGTCTTGAGCCTTTATCCCCTTCTTCTTCAAACCTTTAGCCTAAACACGTTACAATCCTTAAAAAAAAACCTTTTTGAGGTATACCACTTGTGCGAGGTTCGGCTAGAGCTACGTTCGGCCTGATTCCTAACGGATACGTAGGCAACCTCACACCGAGGTGCGACTGTAATAAACATGCATTCATATTCACACTCACACACTTACACCATGATCATATCAAGGGATCTCCAATGCTCATCCCTATTCACTTAGAGCTAGACTTGGGGGCTTGATCCCTTACATCATTAGCTTACCTAGCCTAAGAGTCACCACCATTTGACTCTTTTAACAAATAATATCTTTCCACACACTTAGCCTTTGCGGCCTAACTTTAGTGTCACTTTCACACATTGCACAGATACATGACCAAATATACTTCCCTTAGGAACCCTTTGTCATGAAATCTCAACGTTAAAGCATGCCTTGTCATATCTACATCACTTGTCATTGCATCACGAAGTATGAAGTGCTTAGCCTCCGTGCCTAAGTTACCCAAATACTTTCATCATTGAGTCAACCATTGAGATAGCCTAGGATGGATTAATCCTTGCACCTTGAGAGATAGTATCAAACAACATTTGACTAGGCTCGTTCAACATGCATTCGAAAGCTTCTTTCTTTTTCACGTCTTTCTTTTTCGGGAGAAAGTCGGTACCCTCCACAAAAATGACGAATTTTTTTTACTTTTTGCATTTTTGAGTCACATTGAATCAACACTATGCACACACGGGTCACAAGTCACACGTGTCATTTCACTTCAAGTCGAGTCAACCTCGAGTCAATCACAGCGAGTCAAGTTCATGCCTTGAGTCGTGTCAGGTCGATGAGTCAAGCAACATTAAAACTTAGGTCAACCCTAAGATAATTAAAGCCTTAGGTCAACCCTAAGATGATTAAAGAGAATTGGCAAAGTTCTATAGTCAAAATAAATACAGGTACAACAAAATAGGGAGGACCCTACTCCAGCGCCTGACGCTAGATCTTTTCAGCAGCGACAGAGATCGAAGCCTCTCAGAAAGGTGATTTCGACCTCGTACAACAATTTTGGGTTCCTTGGTATGCCAGTTAGCCCCTATAAGCAATTTCACATGATTGAGTAGTCGATTTGATTACAACCGCAAGTAAGTGATCGACCTGATGAAAGATCGTCTCACTTAGCTTAAAGCGCCTAATCACGGAAACACCGACATACTGGTTTTAGAGGAAGCCAAATTCGGGCGAGCTTTAGAGATCGACAAACGTTGGTCTTTGGAAATTTTTCTTTAGAATATTATCGCAACAAACGCTCAAGTACCGAAGCTCTATTGTTCAGAGACGCGTGAACATTTCCATCAAAGCTCTTTGCTCCAGAGACGCGTGGGCATATCATTAAAGATCTTTTGTTCAGAGACGCGTGGACATTTCATCAAAGCTCTTTGCTCCAGAGACGCGTGGCATCTTATTATTCAAGCTCTTTTGTTCAGAGACGCGTGAACATTTCCATCAAATCTCTTTTGTTCAGAGACACGTGGACATTTCCTTTTCAAGCTCTTTTGCTCCAGAGACGCGTGGAATATCATTTAAAAGATCTTTTGTTCAGAGACGCGTGGACATATCATCAAAGATCTCCTATTTTCAAGCTCTTTCGCTCAAAGACGCGTGGCATCCTATTATCAAGCTCTTTGTTCAGAGACGTGTGGACACATCATTCAAAAGATCATATAATTAAAAAAAAATCTCTTTGTTCAGAGGCGCGTGAACATATAAAAAGAAGCTCTTTGTTCAGAGACGAGTGAACATCGAAACAGCAAGGTGGCGTTCCCTAGATTGTGGAGAATTGTCACAAACAACTGAGGATTGTTTCAAGAGAAGCAATCTTCGATAGTATTCCCTTGGACGTGGAATATTATCATAGGGGAGGAGGATCGTTTCAGGCGAAGCAATCTTCTAATTTGGAAGCAGTTACGGGCGTAGCGGTTTTTGAGCGGGATGACATTCTCTAGCTTGCAGGAGGTCATCAAAACAATCGGTTACTTTCAGAGACGTGTGCTCGAAGGTGCAAGATACGTGTTTCTTAACTCTTTTATCTGTTTAACTAACGCTATTTTTGTAGGTATTGGCGTTACAAGAGTGGTTTAGGATCGCAGAACGTTCTGAATCATTCTCCGTCCCTATCGCTACTTTGACTTTTGTTTTCGAAACTCGCGTTTCTCCAAAACTCAGTCAAAGTGGTGGCTTCTGTAGACACCCATTTATGTCTCCCAAAACCAAACCCAGTGATGAGTGCCTTTCACGTCGAATCATAATCGAATGAAGCGAAAGTGTGGAAAGTCTAGTGTTGCGGATAATTTTAATTTCTTTTTCTCTTCTCTCTGTTTTTGAACACTTATTTTAAGAAAACAGCCAATCCAGTTTGGTTGGTCCTTGATATGGGGCCAATAGTAGCGTATTTGGATGGGGCTTAACAAGAGCCTTCCAACGATATATCTTATAAGCCTAATTCCGATGAATATTGAGGAAATTATGGCCAATCTACCAAACTGGGCCCGGTTTGAGCCTTATATGCGGGCCAATGATCTTGGGGAGGGCCTAATATGATTTATCATTCCTAATGCAATTAGGAATGGTTTTAGTCTTCTAGATTCTTCTAGAAGGTTCTTTTCATTCCTAATTCAATTAGCATTGATAAATTGACTTTTGTTGACTTTTTCAGAGTTTTAATTAAAATCAAAGAACATTTTTGAGGAAAAAATACGATTTTATCCTCCACTACGGCAAACTTATCTGATTTTCGAAAACGCGTCAAAAACAGGCCTGGCGCCTGACTCCAGGCCTTGGTGCCTGGAACTAGGCCTGGCGCCTGGCGCAGCCATTGGCGCTGACGCCAATAAGCTGGTGCTGGCGCCAGCTCTGTTTTGCGTGCGCCAATCTCGTTTTGAGTGCGCAAGTGCTCTGTTTTGATATTTTATCTTTTTGGCTGGTTTCTCTATAAATAACGTATTAAAAACTCCGTTTTCATTCACCTACAACCAGATTTCATCAATAATCAGTTTTCAACTATATTGAATTACAATCAGTTTTCATTCGCAATCATTAATTCTTTAATTCTCTCTTAATCATTCACCAATTCTCATCATGTTTTCTTGATTATTTCAATCATCCTTCTCTTTCTCTTCTAAAACTTTGTTTTCACATACAAAATTCTGCATTCGCAAGATCTAGAAACACCTAGCCATATTCGAAGTTGCCTTCTCCCTAGACGTGAAAGGTTTAATTTCTGAGGGTTTGGTCCCAAATCTCTCTTTCAATTATTTAATTTAATTGTTTTGATTATTATTTTCCTTGAAGTTACTAACGTGTGTATTTTGTTATTAGAAAGAGGTACGAGGCATCAAAGTAAGTACTTTAATGGTTTTTATTGATGTTATGATGTAGAAATCATGTTTATATTGTTATTATGATATTCCTAGTATCATGTTTAGGGAAAGAGTTATAAGATCAAATATGCTTATTATGAAACTTGCGATGCTTCCTACGTTCTTCCTAATATTTATGATTATTAGTATCATGTTAGGGTTAAAGATTTGATTTTTTTAAGGCTTAGTGACATGCTAGGATTTGTTATTAATCTTGTTAGTATCATGCCTAGGATCTTGCTATTTTTATTATGCTTTAACATGATTTATGATTATTTTTTTTATTTGTTTTGATTATGATTATAATTTTTATAATTATTATTATTATGACTAACATGATTATTATTATGGTTAATATGATTGTTATTATGATGATTATTTTATTGTTATAATTTTATGATCATGATTATATTTATTATTGATTATTATTATGTTGCTTGATATATTTATTGTTATTGCTTGATCACACCTTTTTATGCATGTTTAAAGGAAATTGGTACTTATATCACGCTTAATAAGATAATTAATAACCTTGTTTAGGGTTAATTGTGATTATATTTCAAGTTATCGCCAATAATAGTTTATTTGTGCATTTAATATTCAACCATTATAGATAAACATGTTTAGGGTTAATCCTATTGATTGCATGTTAATTAGAAAGCGTACATGAATACGATCAGAATAAAGTAGAGCTATTATAGGGCGGGTTTCAATCTCTTTTAGGTTGGATTTGTACCTTCATCCCCGAACCCTTATTTGGTTCTAGACCTTATGGAGTTGACGATCTCTTGGATCGTTTAAGGGGTGTAACCTTCACCTTGTGAATGGTTTACAAGTACTAAAACTTGTTGGCGACTCTTTTGCTCTATCTTCTCCCCTTTTGGACACCACCGTACTTTAGTGTATGATCACAGTGGGGTTCAAGTTAGGGGATTAACGCTTGAAATTTATTCCCCACAGTTCCCTACTCTCCATGTGGTTCCTCACCAACCCATTTCACATGGTAATGCCACTTGTAGATTTATTATTAGTTTGCAATTTTTAATTTAATTTAGTTTAAATTAATTTGTGGAATTTCATGATCCCACATTGATGGGATTGAAATTCCCACTCATACTTTCCTCTATAAATACCAACCGTGGGATTTGGAGTAAAGTGCTTGAGTGGGAGTTAGAAAGAGCATTCCATATTTTGAAAAACTCTTAAACTCCATTAACACTTGGGTTTTTGTCGGACCTTGCTAACTCCAAGGTAGCGGACCTAAAAAAGTCGTGTTCGTCCTTTGTGGGTGGATACCGTTGGAGGCACGACATTTGCAGGTGCTCAAGGCTTTCAAGTAAGAGCCCGTTTTGAGAGGGCGAAGCTCGCTTCAAGGGTATGATTCGTTCTTCCTTTTCTTGTGCTTATTTATTTATGCTTTATGGTTTTATTAATTACGAGTGGTTCCTTGGGTCAGGGTTGTTTCCGCGGTGAGTTGGACACACCAAACCCAACAGCGGTATCGGAGCCCGCTCGTTTATTTTTATAATCATGTTATTCAAGTTTATTTTGGCTTATTTTTCTGTCTAAGTTGCTAATTAGATTAGTAGCTCGGTTTTATTTTAATCCCGTTTTTAATGTCGAATTTTGGCCCAGAACCCAGATTTTCGCCCAAAAATAGTGAATTTTGGGTGGAAAAGGTGTTCTGGAAAGGTTTTACCTCGAAGGACTGTGATTTTAGCCAAATTCTGACTAGAAATGCCTTTTTCGAGGGATTTTTCTTTTTTGACGAAAAGTTTTAAGTCTTTTCTAACCTTGAAATTAATGGCATAACTTGTTGATTATGTGGTTGATTATTTGCATTATTTGCTGCATTTTTAAGTCCCCTTAAAGCACACTTACTTGGTAGTATTTGATGCTTAAAGGTTGATTTATTTTCACATAATTGCAAACTAATTGCTTTTTAGTGTGAAATTTTTTGTTTTGAGGCTTCCTAAGTGTTAAAGATTCAATCTTTATTTGTGATAAGTGATTGAAAATTTAAAAACCACTAAATTCCATGTTATTTTGTGTTAAACTTTGTTATTTTAATCATTTTTGAGTTGATTGGAAACATAAAGTTTCAATTTTTGTGATAGAAATTTGGTTATCTTCATGTTTGAAGATATAATTTTCAAGGATTCACAAAATTTAGATGTTGGAATTTTCATTTGAACATTAAAGTTCATATTTTTCCAACTTCCCCTTACTTTGTCAAATTCTCAAGTTTAATTTAAATTGATTAAATTAAAAGTGAGAAATTGCCTCAACTTTGTTATTGCACCAAGCTAAACCAATTTAATTAAGAATGGTTCTTGGAATTATTTTGGTTATTTGCACTTTGAAATTTATTAAGTTAGACTTGTTTAAAATTTTTATTTTTTGCTCATTAAGTTAGTTCTAAAATTAATTTAGAATTAATTAAATATGTCTCGTGAAATGGGATCAAATCCCGAGGCCATGGCACGCAAAACAAGGCAAATAACCACCCTTGGCTAGCCGGGCTGCATAGCAGCCCGCATGTGGCTGCCAAGGTGGCTGCCCCGACTTGCGTGCGGCCACACGTGCGGCAGAAGCACACGGCCGCAGCAGCCACGCACCAGCAACCATGGCTGTGCGTGCGCGTGCGTGCGGCAGTGGCAGCAGCCCATGGCTGCTTGACGCGGGCCGTGTGTGCGGAGTTTTTTTTTGTGTGTGCATATGCTTGGTGCGGTGAGGTGAATAGCCGTAGTATGCTTGGTTTGCATGAGCCGCGATTATTCGAGTTTCCTTGGCAAAACGCTTAAAGCGAAAACCACTTGAAATGCGGTTGGCTTAATATTGCTTATTTTGCCGTTTTATTTATTTTAATTAATTTTGTTTATTTTAATTAAAATTTTGGGAGGCTAGGCCTCGGATTTGAGCGGCATTGGCAAAATTTTATTTTGACAAGTTTGGGTGCTACCGACTTACTTAATTGGTTTAATTAAGGGAAATGCGGAATTTAGTGGGAGCTTCAATTAATTAATGACGTCAAATTACATAATCGGTTAAACAACTTTGACTAGTTTTAATTAGGCGTGTTAATCGGATTAACCACTTAGATTAGTTACTAGTGCGCGCGTTCTTTAAATGCATTTTACTTGTTTGATATTGTAAATTGCATGGGCCATTCACAAATAGTGAATGGATGAATGGAATATATATTCTCTCTCACAGGTTTTATGAAATGGCAACTAGTGGAACCCGATTAGGATAGAAAATACGGACTACGTGCCGTTATGTATTTTTGTAAATCTAAATACGGTCTACGCACCGTTAAGTATTTTTGTACCTTAATATTTAGATTATTCCTAGTCGTAGACACTAGTATTTGCATAGTTTGGTTAAGTCTTGAAGACGGCGTATCTTGGAAGACAAAGCCTTGAATTGCAAATGAAGACCTTTTGAAGATTTGAAGAATTCAAGGGGTCATGCTAGTTTCCAATATTCATATATAATTTCGCTTTATATTTTATGCTTATATATACATGTGAATTATTCGTTAGATGCATGTTTAGTTTTTCTTTATGTTGCAATGATTAGTTAAGTTCACTTAAATTAACCAGCATATAGATCCTAGGTCCCTAATAATATTGAGTCAAACTTGCCTTTCCAAAACAACACTTACCAACCAAACGAGGGTGATGGTAGGCTACGCCAAAGCGAGGTTCCATCACTTCTCCAAGGCTCATAAGGAACACCGGGTGTGCACGTTGATTTTGGTTTAACTCATCGGTATGAGTGAGGAGTCCTCACATACCGTGGCAAAAGAGATACATCGACAAAGATGCATTAGATGCGACGATTGTCTAACCAAGAGTGGTTTAGAGCCATTAGCAAGGCAATGCTTACCCTAGAAGATTGAGTGTTAAGACAAGCCAAAACATGCTTAACCACTCTTTGTTTCTTTGGATCTTGGAATCGCCTTATTTTCACAAAATAGGGACAATTTTACATGTAAATAAGACGTTAAATAAGTATTGAAAATTTGCATGAATAAAATTCAATCTTATTTAAGTAATTTTGAATGGTTTTTCCTTAAAATTCTTTCAATTGTAGAATCATGTCTTCAACCACAAACAACCAGTTTTCATTACGCTCAATTCTCAACAAGGAGAAGTTGAGTGGTACCAATTTCCTTGATTGGCAAACATCGTTCTTATGCAAGAACAGAAAGAGTATGTCCTTGATGAGGAAATGCCCGAGGCTCCCAATGAGGAGGTAACTCAAGCAGCCCTTAACCGATGGCAAGTAGCCGATCGGGATGTCAAGTGCGGAATGCTAGCCACTATGTCTCCTGAACTTCAGAAAACCTTCTTTGAGAAGGAGTCGGCCTATGAGATCATTTCTGAGTTACATAATATGTTTCAAGAACAGGCTCGAACTGAAAGGTTTGAAACCCACAGGCAGATCCTTGAGACTAAGCTCAAGAAAGAAGAGCCAGTCAGCCCACATGTGCTCAAAATGATCAGATTATTTGAGAACATGGGAACGCTTGATGCGGGTATTCAACTGAAATGGCTATTGACATCATTCTCCATTCCCTTCACAAAGGCTATGACCAGTTCAAGATGAACTACAACATGCATAGCATGGAGAAAACCCTCACCAAGCTTCATGGGATGTTGAAGCAAGCTAAGCAGACGCTCAAGGATGAGGGAAGGCATGATATGCTAATGATTAAGAAGGGCAAGCCATTCAAAAGGGCGGGCAAAAAGAAGAAGGGCTTCAAGGGGAAAGGAAAGAAGAACTTTCCGCCTAAGCCGAAAGCTACCAAAGACAACAAGGAGAAAAAAGGTAGCATCTTCTAAGTCTGATTCCGAATGCTTCCATTGTAAGAAGAAGGGACATTGGAAGAGAGACTGCCTCAAATTCAAGGAAGATAAGAAGAACGGAACCGTTGCTTCTACATCAGGTATTTACATTATAGACTTTAACTTCACTAGCTCGGCTTCATGGGTATTAGATACCGGACGTGGATCACACCTTTGTTCCGATTCACAGGCTAGCGAAGGGAGAGATCGAGCTTCGAGTAGGAAATGGAGCAAGGATTGGTGCTATATCCGTAGGATCTCTTAGTTTGTCTTTGCCCACGGGGCTAGTTTTGGAACTTGACAATGTTTATTGTGTTCCCAACATTACCAAAAACATCATTTCAATTTCGGCGTTGGACGCCAAAGGTTTTGAATTTTTAGTTAAGGACCAATCATGTTCATTTCATCTCGATAATGTTTTATATGGTACGACACATTCAAAAAATGGTCTTTTTGTGTTATCTCTAGACAAAGAAATTTATAACGTTAATAACCCTGCAAAGAAAGCTAAGACTACACCGTTTAGTCAAACTTACTTGTGGCATTGTCGTCTTGGCCACATTAACATCAAACGCATCAAGAATCTTCTTCAAGAAGGTATTCTTGACTCATTTGATTTAGAATCCTTTGAGAATTGCGAAGGATGTTTATTAGGCAAGATGATAAAGCAACCATTCTCCAAGTTGGGAGAAAGGGCCGGTGACTTGTTGGGACTAATACACACCGATGTATGTGGGCCAATGATTACGGTATTTCATAACCTTCACGGACGACTATAGTAGATATGGTTATGTCTATCTAATGTCGCAAAAATCTGAATCGTTTGATAAATTCAAGGAATTTCAGAACGAAGTTGAAAACCAACTCGGCAAGAAAATCAAAGCGCTTCGATCGGATCGAGGTGGCGAATATTTGAGCCAAGAATTCGATGACCATCTGAAAGAACATGGAATACTTTCAGAGTTGACACCTCCGGGAACTCCTCAATGGAATGGAGAATCTGAAAGG